>NW_019727091.1:229628-244206 GCF_002891405.2 Cryptotermes secundus
GCATGGCGATAAGAGTAGTTTCCACTTACTTTGCGTTGAGTCTGCAGACGGATGGCGTTGCCGGGAGTCGAGTCGGTGTCCATTTGGACAGAGCCTACGGCCGCAAATGGCCAAAATTACTGTTAGAATAATCCCTTCCTAATTTGGTCTCTGGGTTATATACCCCTATGTATGCTTACTCATTATTTTCCCGGAGGGTGTAAGTCCGCCTCCAGTGACGTCTTATCCCAAGGTGGGTGATCTCGTTGGCTGGGATCCTAAGGGGACACACCCCCTTCTACTGCTAAACCGTTTGGCTGACACTTTTACCTCCAAATGTCCCCCCATCACACAAGTGTAAATTCTGTAGTTAGCAGTTCGATATACATTCAACGTCATTCTGCTGACTGGGCATTCCCTCGTGGCAAGCCAATGTCCGTCTAAATCCATACGCAGAAATTCCTTTAAGTTGTTTAACCTTCTTACATCCGCTTTCGTACCTCTTACAAATATTTCTCAAAACCAAATCTATCCTAACAAATATTTTCCCCTAAAATACAAAAAAATTAATACTATGTTAACATATTACCGGGAGTCGGCCTTTAGGCCACAACACACACCGTTCATAACAGCTTGAAGGAGGAAACTTCTACCAGAAGCAACAGGAATTTGCTGCAAGACAGGCATATGTAACGATGACTTAGCGCTCTTAAACTCGTGTCTCATTAAATATAGTTCTCCTGACAACAGGACAGCGAAAAATCTAACAATCTACAGCAAAACCATCAATTATTATGGGCGTTATAACATAGGTGTGCAGCTGGATGAAACACTGACGTCGAACCCCCGCAGACGATTTAAATACCTTGACGAAACATACACGTCAAACCACGCTGAACGGTTAATAGACCCTCTTTTTGAAAAAAGAAACTCTACATAAAATAACTAGTAAGGACATGTATACAGCATAATAATTCTATGTATTCATCTTTGTTTATCTCAAAAAACTTTAATACTTATGAAAAAGGTATACTGGGCAAAAAATGTATTTCATTTTTTTAAACAGTTTTTGCTCAAAACATGTCTTACTTCAGTACATATTTAGCCAGTTTAACTCAAGATGCATCATGAAGAAACACAAGTAGACCTTCATGAAAAGCGTCCACTATTGCTGTCAGAATTTAACCAAAACTAAAATATGACAAGAAATTTTAGACGAACTCTAAAGTATCAAATTTCAAGAAAATTCATTCAGCAGCTCTACTGTATTCTGCCCAAAATTTTGTAAAAATTTCTGATTTTTTCCATGCATGCTACATGCACAAATCATTTCGTCCTCTTCGATTTGATCATCTTGACCAAGTTTGGTGAGAAGAACAAATTATGAAGTTCCTAAAACAACAAAAAGAAAAAGAAATGGGAAGCTACCAGGTTGTAGTCAATTACATGACTTCATCACTGCACCTGTTTTGAATAAACACTCACAATCACTACAATATCACAGAACCTTGGGATTGCCCATTTTTAGCCTACTTTCCTTACTCTGCAAAAATAAAAGTAGGCTTATGAGATCATCATGCTCTCTGCGTGTCTGTAAATCCCCTTAGTATCAACTTTTGAATTCCAGAACTAATCTTTATGGAACTTAGTATGTATGGCATTATGGTATCTGAGTTGATCTCAATGGCACACTTCATAAATCCTTCCTATCAGTCTGTGTGTCTGTACATTGTGACAGATCATTCCACTTCTAAGAAACAAACAGGTAGTGTTCAAGAATAGACGTCCATTGCTACACAATGGTTCTAGTTACTATGGTTCACTGTTTCACAAGAGTAACGAATTGGAGATTGCACAGTAATGACTTCTTAAAAGAGGAATATGCAAAGTGACACCCTTTGAGGTGGTGTCTGCCATCACAGCAACATAACCGTTATGCCTAGAAGTCCGAGACAGAAATTGAAAAGAAGAAGAAGTCAGAAGTGAAGTCTTTATTTTATGCAGTGTAGTTACAGTGACCTTTAGAGCGTTATTATTGTTCGTAGTTACAAAGTGCTATAGTTACAGTAAGATTGAAAGTGTTATAATTAAATGTAGTTCTGACAGGTGACTATCCAATAAATCAACCCAATGATCCAAACCTATGTTTAAAGTCAATCCTACACGTGACAATATATATCCCCTTATTGTTGCTAAGCAATGGCTCGGTAAAAATGTTACTGCAGCAATGAATACACATGCAAGAATAGGAGAATTGTTGGACGCATCATTTCCTTTGTGGCCCATGTCATATCAAAGAAATTAGGCAATCAGTTCTTTCAAGAACTTCCCTGTTATTCTGTCATTTCCACCATATTACTGCTGGGCTAAAATTTACCCAAGATTCTTTCAACAAACAGTGCACTCAGAAATAGTTACAACAATGGAAGTAAATTACATTAAAGAAATTGTTAAAAGAGGTGGCCATTATGGTTTCAGTGGGCGTATTTCTTTTGGAAAACAATGCATTATGTTCGATGACTTTACAATTCTTTTCATACCTTTAAATACAACAAGATGACTAGTAAATACATAGCATACCTGTAATTTTCAATTTCTGACCATCTTTGCTTGCACTTTCACATTGCTGACGGTGTAGTTTGAATAAGATTGGACTGGGAGTAATCAAAAAGTCTCTCAGACAGTAGATGGAGGCGCTTGCAATATTGGGAAACTTCTCAGCTAATTTCCCTAGACCCTGTATTTCAAAATAATAATCAGAATCAAACAATTTAGAAGATGTCAAGAAACCAAAACAAACACACAGCTTAGAATTTCCATGCAAACATTTTCTTGTAAATGCTTTTAGTCAATAACTTACTTTTTGTACAACTAACTGTATGAAACAAGAGTTCTTCAGGAGAAGCTAAAGGTTGCTCAGTCTGTCTACAAGCTTCCCACTTCTATGGAACCCAAAAGTTCGTTACCATGTTCATAAGAGGCTGCAAAGCTGTGACACTGTAAAACATTAGTGAAATGCTGTTTTTCTTTTATGGTGAAGAATTATTCACACCATTCCAACACCCAAGCTGAAGGGCCACTCACTTTCTGCTGTCCATGCCTGCTTATTCAATGTATTCATAATCACAACAACCTTCCACAACTGGAAACCATCTCCTCCATACATAATCTGATGAACCAAGCTGCGATGACAAGGGATTCACTTGCAATAGACACTTTTGTTGACAATATCAGAAATCATTTGCACAGTTGATTGATCCTTACACTATTTAACAATATTGTTCAACTAAAGAGATGACTTAGGATCAAATTGGATGAAAGGAATTGACGAAATGTAAATATGTATGCCTGATGTAAAGGAACTATCATAGTATTTGTACTAACATATTGAAGACCAGTGCTAAAAATTGAACTTATTTCAGTTTGTGTTCCTCTTTTGTACCGTTCTCTTACTACATCTTGCCTCACTTTCCTCTGCATTATATTAATATTAATTTGTTGTGCTGTGGGTTAGAGTCCACAAAACTGATGATGGGGTCTAAGTTTTGTTTCATTTTGAAAATTCGAAATTTTCCCATATTGCTTCTTTCTTCTCATCTTCCTCATCATCTTCACTCAAACCATCCCCTGTAGCTTCCTGTGCAACTTCTTCAGTGAGATTTTGGTATCTGAAGTCCTCCTTGCCTTTATCAAGCCAGTCACAAACATCACCCGGGTTGGCTTGAAATGCTCCACAAAATTTTTCTTCTGTGCCTTCATGATCAAACTCCAGTTCTTCATTGCTAGTAAGTTTGTTCCATGCATTTTGTTTTAATTTCACTCCAGCTACTGGAGGTTGTATTGCGCAAAAGAATTAGGCGTATGAATTATCGCAAATTCCAAATTAGTGAGGTGTCAGTGCATAAGGTGGCGCACAAAATAATATAGTATTTGATTTAGTATTAATTTTTCAAGGGGGGCATGCAGTAGCGTAGTTGGCTGAGGCACTATGCTCCAAGCTTGAAGGTTACGGGTTCAAGTCCCAAAGAGGTCCCTGGATTTTTCAATTTTTCCAGCCACACTATGGCCCTGAGGTCGACTCAGCCTCTAGCAGAAATGAGTACCAGGAATTTTCTTGGGGGTAAAGGGTGGCTGGCAAGTATGGCTGACCTTACCACCATCTGTGAGCCAACTGTCTAGAAGATGTGGGAGCCTCGACGTCCAACAACACTAAGGGCCTTCATGGACTGTGACAGGGATAGCTTTACCTTCTCTTTCCTATTAATTATTCATCCATGCAACGAACAAGGTGTTGTAACATGTTAACACTTACAGTAGATCATGGAGATTAGTTCTTACTCTTTCCGAGCACACTAGTGTCATGATGTTCCTTCTCATGCATCAGTTTACACATGATGGCTGACAAAGGAAGACTCTCTGTAGAACAACACATAAAAACAGTGCTGTTCTCTATTGAAACAAGAAGTGTTGTGGTCATATAGAGGCGGTTTTGTGCCAATTTTCAAATATGGCACCTTCATTTGAAACAATTCATGAACTTTATAACCAGCTTAATAATGATAGTTCAGTATTGGAGGGGAAACGTTGCTGGTGTTGTCAGAATGGCACAAAGAAGCACCAGTAAATCAACAAGGAAGGCTACAGTACAACTAGGGATATCAAGGCGATCGATGCAACGAATATTGAAAAGTGGTTTCAATTTGTATCCAAACAAAATGATAGTGTTGCCTAAACTAAGAGTTCAAAATAAACATCAAAGAATGACATTTGCTGAATGGGTTCAGAAAATGAGGTATCATTCAACAATGTTTGGTTTTTTGATGAGGCACACTTCCACTTGGATGGTGTGGTAAATAAATAAAATGTGCAATTTTGGGCATCGGAGAATCCATGTGTGATTTATGAGAAGGTGCATCATGCACTGGGAATTAAGAGTGTGGGTCACCATCTACAGTTATGGACTCCTATGGCCAATTTTCTTTGAAGAGACAGTGAACAGTGAGCACTATTTAAGCATGCTGCGCAATACTTTTGTGCCTCACCTTCTTGCTACAGGTATGCCAGTACAAACTCAGTGGTTCACACAGGATGGAGCCACACCGCACATAGCGAATGTTGTTTTAGGCTTTCCCCATGATACTTTTGACTGACATGTCACCTGAAACCGATTTCTTAATCGTTTTGCACATAGACAGAACTAGCCCCCAAGTAGTCCTGATTTAAACCCATGTGACTACTTCCTTTGGGGATTCCTTAAGGAAAGGATTTTTCTGAAAAAGCAGCAAACAATAATGAAATTCAGAGTACTATTCATTCAGGCCTGCAACGACAAAACTGAGGATGTGTGCTGTCGAGTAATCAACGTCACAATTTGTGTTGAAGAAGCTGCCAGATGTAATGGTGGTCATGTTGAACACTTCATTCACAAGGGATAAATCTCCATGCACTGATCTTTCTTTTTGTATGTTTGTTTCTAGTATTGCAATTGAAATAAAGATTTTATTAGTAGATCAAATATTGGATCATTTCATGCGCCACTCTGTATTATTTTTATATAAAATTTAATGTATACATAAATGTTTCCCTAGTTCCCACTACATAATTAAACCCTCATTTTGTCCAATATTAAAAGCCCTCACTTTAGTGACTATAACCTAACCTAATCTAACTTACAACACTTTCATATAAATCATTTCTGAGGACATATGACTGGTGATACGATGATAATCTGCATGATAAAAAGCATTGCATTCCCAGAGAAGTATGAAAACCTCTGCTCTGGAAAATTAAATTCTACTAACACTAAAATTCCAGTTAAAAGTCTATTTATTAATTCATAAAATATACACACTTACCTCTAGGCACACCATAAGGAGAGGCATATGAGCTAGTACCAGTTTGGGTCCATGGCTAGAATTTATCTTCTCTGTTAGCCGGCCACACAAACCATCTGCTCCTGTTAACAATAAATAAGTATTAATACACTTGATAATGGCTGGTGCATTTCACATTCCAAAGGTTTAGGCATTATGAGTTTGAAGACTGTAAATACTACCTAAACATGTTTATAATGAAGTCACCATGAACAAATCACACATATTACAATACCTCAGTTTGTTATAAAATCAAAGTATTGAATGTAGTCACTATACTTCAGTTCTCCTAAATTATCATATTTGAAATTTCATATTTTTCTCAAATCTATGTATCTCATAAAGCTCATGAATTCACAATGAATGCCAAAAATATGAGATTTAAGACTTTCATGATAGTGAGTGTTCAGACTCTGGTCCTATGATTTGTGACAAGAGCTTTGTAATACTGCAGGTAGATAATTTTTTTAAGGAACCTGCTACCTCCACCTTCAGCGTTTGATGACCCTTCTAGTGTGAATATGAGGGCATCACGCCCCTTGAAAACACCAACCTTCAGCCAAAAGACTACAGTACCACAACCCAAGAAAACATGAGCGCTAATCTTGGTAGTGCTGTACATCAAACGGTATTACTGTTGTTACTGCCTAAAATATCTCCAAACTGTCTTCTTGATATTAAGAGATTCTTGGAATGTTCAATGTAATGATCTTCATTCTTTGTACAAAAATCTGTCAATATTCATATTAAAGTCAATGTAATATAATAATTATTCCACAGGATTTCTCTTCAGTATTAGTGAAATGCCAATTTAAAATCAAACAGACTACCTCTTCATTGGTTCGAGACACTACATTTAAGTTAAGAAGCATCAGCTGTGTTACACAGTACATTATTTAAACATTTTTCAAAGGCCCACACATTCTGCGAGCACAAACAAAACATATATAAACATGCTGACTTTTAATTACAGATTTAAAAGTAAGTACACGTGTTACTGGTGCATCAAGGCCATCTGTCATACACTAGTAATTGACTCACTCAAGCCAAACCAAAACTTTGAAATTTTAGACATTAATGGTACATGCCCAATAATTATCCAGTGCAAAATTCTGGCTGCCAATACACATAGCAAGTGTCAATAAAACAAGTTAGAAAAAGTATGCATGACATTACAATTCTGGCATGTTTCCTTATTTTTGTTTAATTATCCCACAAAAAACACTTTGCAAAAATAAATGTATTGGGCATAAGATAAATCTTTCATTTCCTTTTACAGTGTTTGCTGGAATAGTTAACAATGCCCACACTGGCTCTGGGGCCCAGCGAGCCAACTATCCAATGGGTGTCACAGGCTCTACCCCCCCCCCGGGTACACATTGGTAGGGGTGTATGAAGCAGGCCACTCATCTCAATCCGGTGCCAAAGTAAAAAATGGTGGACTTTCATCAATTGCCCATACATCTTCATGGTTGAGGACAACTTCACCTCTAACCTTTACTAAGTGTGAAAAATTGGTACCTCCTGAATTTAAATCCTACTACTCACAATCATTAAAACTCTGTGCAATAAAGTTTAATAATGTAATTATTAATCATTATTTGTCATACTTCACAGATAAGAGAGTTCATAAAATGTAGTATTACATTAATGCTCTCCACTTTTTCAAATAATATGAACACTGAAAGCTGAATAAAGTCTCTCTCCAATATAAGGCTGAATGGCATAGTTAAAACAGAAAAGTTCAACCTGGATGTTGTTGCAGATACACAATCCGTGTATAGAAAAAACTGCAGTTTCCAAAATTATATTATTCTACATGAAAATAAATTCCACAGTTACTCTGTGGGAGGGGGGAGGATTATAAACTATCTCTTAGAAATAATTATGAAGACATGTCTTCATGAGATCTTGCATGCAAGCAGAATCTGGTGTTAACTATCCTCAGAAAGAGTTTCCACAATTTTATTGCCTGTAAGAAATAAATTCCAGGATTGTATCTTTACCTAAAGTAGCCACAACCTACTACCTTTTGCTTCCATTCTTCTCAAAGTATTACAAAGTGATATTCTGTTCATGCAGAACCATTTATTGATCACCTCTCACCTGAAGACAGTTTTCACACATGTAATATGGTGAATGCTAGGAAGAAAGAGAACTGGAAGATGGAAAAGGGAAACAGATGAGATCTGTAGTACAACATACATTGTTCAGTTATTAAGGTTAGCTTCCCTAATCGACTAAACAGAGCAGATGTCCTTAAACCCATCACCCAAGGACAGAAAGAGGTCCAGTTTCCAAAAATTGCCTTCTCCAAAACACTGGAAGATGGGCAAAGTACAAAATCACAGTAATTCCAAGAAAACCCAAGGTCTATTTCTGGCAATTCTAGCTATGGAGGAAAAAAGGTATTATGTTAAATGGAAATTATTCTGAAGAAGACTGCATTTTAAGGATTTTATGACAAATCAGGGTAGCTCAAATGCCTGCAGAGAAAATTTGTGACTACACCACGTTAAAAAATTAATAAACCTAAGACTCATTTAAAACTTTTTTCTCCTCCTATTACAATATACAAAAACGCATTTCAGGGGCATTACTAAAATATTCAGCTAACATCATGCATGCAGTCCTTCTTGAGGAGTCAACAACTGCTCATGCATTCAAGAAATTCCCAGCATTCTATGTAACCTGGTGTTCACAGGAGTCTGCCAATGGTCCCTATCCTAGCACAGTTTCACTAAGATACACTTTAATATTATTCTTCCATCTACATCCAGGTCTCCCTTGTGGATTCCCTCCTTCAGGTTCCCTTACTAAATCCTCATATGCACTCCTGTTTCATGCGCTATTTGCCCCACTCAGCCCATTCTTGACACAATCACCCCAACATCATCTGGTGAGAAGTACAAGTTACGAAGTTCCCACCATGCATCCATCTCCCACCTCCTATTATTTCAACTTTCCTAGATCAAAAAAATCCATTCAGCACCCCATTCTCAGACATCCTCAGTCTACGCTATGCCTTTAATGTGAGACCAAGTTTCAAACTCGTACAAAACCGAAGGCAAAATTACAATTATGTTCTTTGTTTTTCTTTGTGACAGCAGGTGAGAAAATAAAAGATTCTGAGGTGAATAGTGGCAAGAATGACCTGACATTAATCTGCTCTTAGTTTCCTCATGGAACAAATTTGATTTGTTACTGTCCGATTGTATATTTTACAGTTATGGATGTAAATAAAATTATGAATTGTTCCAAAATATTTGATCACCAGTCATATTTTTGAAGGAACTGTTTGTTATCTCTGTGTTATGATTATGTCCTCCAGTCTGGTGATGCATCAACATATACTTCAGTTTTCTCTATATTTACTTCTAGACCAATCAACATGACAGTGAAGAAAACTGCATATGAGGAACTTCACAATTTCTGAAGAAAGCAGTCATCTGGGATGTGGTGCCATGTAGATAATGTGTTAACTGACGTTTTGGAGGAACTAGTCTGTTAGCACCTGCTCACACTGGTTCCTCGTTCGTGGATTTTCTTCTTTTTTCTTCTACCCTGAAGATGGAGGCTATACATTCGTCTGAAACGTCGGTTAACACAATATCTACACAGCACCACATCCCAGAAGACTGCTTTCTTCATAGTCATTGGTGTGAAAACCTCAAATCTTACATTCATAATTTGTACTCCACATCACATATTTTTATGGTGCTCAAACCTGGGAGGATGAAATTGGTGGGACATGTAACTAACACAGGAGAGATGAGAAATGCATACAAAATATTAGTCAGGCAACCAGAATAGAGAAGACCATTTGGAAGACATGGGGATATATGGAAGGATAATATTACAAGACATTCTGGAGAGAACCAATCACGTACTTTCTTTTCGCTACAAATTGTGTGTGTATGTGTATGTGGGCGCACGCGCGTCTTCGTTGCCACAGGAGTGTGATTACTGAGACGTTGCCTAGCAACGGCCATCTGTTTAGCTCTGGCTTTCAGGCATCATGTCACATTGCTCCCTCCTTAAGACTGCTTGTTCCAAGTAGTCTACAGGTGTACCATCATTTCTTCTCTTCTGAGGGGGCATGCATGTGATCTGCATAATCACCCACACAAATGACACTGCTCCCTCCTTAGGGCTGCTCATCTTGAGCAGGCATTCAAAGTTGTTAAGACAGGGGACACACAGACAGCAAGGTGATCTCATATGCCTACCTTAATTTTTTCAAAATAAGGAAATTTGGCTAAAAATGGATCTTAAGGAGAGGATATGAGGGACTCGATTCAACAAGCTCTGTGCAGGGCCCAGTGGCAGGCTGTTAGGAACAGTTACAAACCTTCAGGTAACATAGAAGACTGGGAACTGCTTGACAAGCTGAGCCTTCTCGCCTTCTCAAAGTCAAATCTTGTACATGGAGCTGGCTGGTCAGTTTTCATGCAAAATTTTTTTTATTAAGTACAACTTTTGCATGTGCATATTACCATAGCAATATTCTGTTGGATGATTAAGTCAAGGAGGATGAGATGGGCAGGGCATGTACCACGATTGGGGGAGATGAGGAATGCATATTGTATGGACTGGATTGATCTGGCTCAGGAAAGGGACCAGGGGAGGGCTCTTATGAAAACATTACTGAACCTTTGGGTTCCATAAAACGCTGGGAAGTTCTTGAGTGGCTGCATAACTGGCGGCTTCTGAAGGAAGGGCTCAGCTCCATGAAGTTAGTTTTACTTAGTTAATTCATTCTGTTACTTTTGAAAGTGATAACTCGTGTTAGTTTGACACAAATAAAAAAATTCAAACCAGAAATGAATAGTGTAGCATTTCTAAACATCACATCACAATTTCTGCACTGAAAGGGTTAAGGAATGAAAACACATGCCTCTGAAGGCTATTAATATGGTTAGTTAAACACAACCTCACACACACACACATCAGACTATCCAACCTTGGACCTTTGTATTGATGCGAGAAGAGAGAGCAGAGAGCAGAGACGATATGTCATAGCCTCCACTCCCTCCTGTAAGAAAACACATCAAATTCATGTGAACAGAATGTAGACAGCTAAGGAAATTTTAACTTAAAGTTCAGTTCAGCTGCCATCAACCATGTACACCACCGTTAAAAATAAAACCATTCAAGCCATTATCATTACCAATAACATCAGCAGCAGCAGTAACATTATCATGGATTTGTCTATTCAACAGTTCAAACTATTTTATATTATTATATCTGCAGGCTTACCAAATTTTTATCAGTGTTCATATCTGGCGATTATTATGATTCTTACACCAAATAATGGGCAACATTAGCAATGGATATTAGTAGTAGTAATGAAGGCTCAAATTAAAGGTGAAATATATATAAAGGAAAACTGTAAAACCCAGACAAATTTGTTCACTGCCACTCAACATGGAACAGATGTACTCTAGTGACAGGATATCTGTCCACAAATTAGCTTGAAGAACAACTGTTAAGATCTCACATGAATCATATATCACATGAAGAAGATAATTCCACAGAAATTATAATTAATTTCAGTAACATTAAACTAAATATGCAGGCACTTGAAACAATTCTGTACTGCTGCTTTAAAACTTTGAAACAAGTGCTGCAAAATACAGCTATTAACTAAGTGCCACTGTACATTTCCAATGAATGTAATACCCAGAATTCTAATTCACTTCATGCTATGGTCTTGTTTAAAGTAAAGTAACAGGTACAAACTTGGTATTCTGTAATCACTGTCAAGTATTTTACACTACAGAGTGTAACAATACATTCATTCATTCATCAGTAATCTGTCAGATGGCATACTCAAACCCCCTCACCACGATAAGGTGGAGACACCAACGAAGGGGTAACAATACATATGGAGAATAAAAAAGAATAGTAGGATGGGCTTTGGAACGACAGAGATATGTACGGAGAAGGACTTGGTTGTTTGATGATCCACAGGAAGGTAGGAAAGTTGGAGGGGGGGAAAAAAGAAGACATAAAAATATGAGAAAAGAAAGAGTTCAAGATAATTTAACAAATCTCTCAACTACTATTCTGCAGCTGAATAAGAACAGTATGAGGATGAAAGTTCTAGTAAAATTTGCACTTGCATTATTCTTGAAGTCCTTATACATTTGTAAGCAAAATAAATGGCATTATACTGAGCCTTACCTGGTAGATTCAAGTAATATACTGAAAAATATTTGATTTTCTTTGATAACAACTTGTGATCTTCACAAGGCCTTTGATTGTGTCAACTATGATATTCTGCTTTCAAAGTTGGAACATTACAGGATTAAGGGAAGAGCTAACGATGTAATTAAATCCTATCTATTAGATAGACACCAGAGAGTAATAGTTGTTTCTGACTCAATTAAATTCTACCCTATGGGAGCCTGTTATCGTTGGAGTCCCTCAAGGATCCATACTTGGTCCCCTGCTTTTCCTTCTATATGTCAATGATTTGCCTAATGCCATATCTGATTTATCCAATCCAGTCTTGTTTGCGGATGATACAAGTCTAATAATTACTAATCCTGATACCCCAATATTTGAAAAAGATATAAATATACGTACTTTTAGAAAAATTAAATAAATGGTTTAGTAGTAATTTATTACTACTAAATGTTACAAAAACTTATTTTCTACAATTTGTAACTAAAAACACAAGAGCTCTTGATTTAGGTATAATATGTGGATAAAAACAAATAACCAATGTGAATGTTACAAAATTTTTAGGTTTGGTTACTGATCATAAATTGTCACGGCAAACCCATATTGACCAAATGATACCCAGACTAAAGAAGGCATCCTACGCAATTAGAGTATTAAAACCTCTTTTATCCTTCGAGTGCCTAAAAACTGTTTATTTCTCCCTAGTTCATTCAATATCTTATGGTATAATATTCTGGGGGAGTTCAGCCCATGCAAAAATCATATTTCAAATACAGAAAAGAATAATAAGAATTACTACCAATTCTCATAATGTGGACTTGTGCCATACTTTATTTAAGGAGTTACATATACTGCCACTTCAATCACAATATATACTTGTATTTTCCTTACTTATGCTGGTTGTCAAGAATAGAGATTGCTATATAACAAACCCTGATGTCCACACCCATAATACCAGATTTAATCATGACTTGCAGCTTCAGCTGGTAAACTTAACGATATTTCAGAAAGGTGGATGGTATTCTGGTATCAAACTTTATAACCACCTCCCTCCAGAGCTTAAACAATTATCTTATGACATCCCTGGATTTAAAGTGGAGTTAAAGAAGTTTCGTATCACAAATTCCTTTTACACTGTTGAAGAGTACTACTGCTGGAATAAAGATTGATCCCTCAAGTATATTTAAATAAACACAGTTGCCTATTGCTAGGATGCAACGGACTATGGAATAAAATACACAGGAAAAAGGTACTACCGTTGTGATATAGGTGTATTATATGTTAAGAAATTAGATTTTATATGACTATATTAAGAGTCTTGGTGGTCTCTTGATCATGTATGTAATTTTATATGTTATTTTGATATATGGAATGTATTGTTGTACAGTAATCTTGTTGTACTTCTTTTGGCTTATTTTGGACTCCACCCATCGTCTGGTATGTAAAAGACAAAAGACCACGACGTTTCGGAGACTGGATCTGTCTCAGTCTTCAGGTGGATAGGGAAGGATAAACCTACTCAGTTGGGCCCACTAGAAAGAGCTAGTCTCAATCACTGGACAAACCCTGGTCTGATTGAGACTAGCTCTTTCTAGCGGGCTCAACTGAGTAGGTTTATCCTTCCCTATCTACCTGAAGACGGAGACAGATCCAGTCTCTGAAATGTCGTGGTCTTTTCTCTTTTACATACCAGACGATGGGTGGAGTCCAACATAAGCCAAAAGAAGTACAGTATACACCATCGTCAGAATCCTTTCAAGTCTATCTGAGTAATCTTGTTGTATTGAGTATTCAAAATTCTGACGATGATGACTATCTGATTATGTATGTATATTCATATGTTATANCCGTTGTGATATAGGTGTATTATATGTTAAGAAATTAGATTTTATATGACTATATTAAGAGTCTTGGTGGTCTCTTGATCATGTATGTAATTTTATATGTTATTTTGATATATGGAATGTATTGTTGTACAGTAATCTTGTTGTACTTCTTTTGGCTTATTTTGGACTCCACCCATCGTCTGGTATGTAAAAGACAAAAGACCACGACGTTTCGGAGACTGGATCTGTCTCAGTCTTCAGGTGGATAGGGAAGGATAAACCTACTCAGTTGGGCCCACTAGAAAGAGCTAGTCTCAATCACTGGACAAACCCTGGTCTGATTGAGACTAGCTCTTTCTAGCGGGCTCAACTGAGTAGGTTTATCCTTCCCTATCTACCTGAAGACGGAGACAGATCCAGTCTCTGAAATGTCGTGGTCTTTTCTCTTTTACATACCAGACGATGGGTGGAGTCCAACATAAGCCAAAAGAAGTACAGTATACACCATCGTCAGAATCCTTTCAAGTCTATCTGAGTAATCTTGTTGTATTGAGTATTCAAAATTCTGACGATGATGACTATCTGATTATGTATGTATATTCATATGTTATAGTGTATTGCTGACTTGTGCTATATCTGAGGCAGATGCCTCCATGGATTTTGTAGAACTGTAAATAAATGAACGAATGAATGAACATATTTGCTAGAAAC
>NW_019727091.1:244243-285924 GCF_002891405.2 Cryptotermes secundus
AGAGCTAGTCTCAATCACTGGACAAACCCTGGTCTGATTGAGACTAGCTCTTTCTAGCGGGCTCAACTGAGTAGGTTTATCCTTCCCTATCTACCTGAAGACGGAGACAGATCCAGTCTCCGAAATGTCGTGGTCTTTTCTCTTTTACATACCAGACGATGGGTGGAGTCCAACATAAGCCAAAAGAAGTACAGTATACACCATCGTCAGAATCCTTTCAAGTCTATCTGAGTAATCTTGTTGTATTGAGTATTCAAAATTCTGACGATGATGACTATCTGATTATGTATGTATATTCATATGTTATAGTGTATTGCTGACTTGTGCTATATCTGAGGCAGATGCCTCCATGGATTTTGTAGAACTGTAAATAAATGAACGAATGAATGAACATATTTGCTAGAAACAATTCCATATTGTCTGGACTCAAATAATAACACTTTGAGACTATGTCTCTTTTACGCACAAAGTGTCTTAATGTCCAGACAGTTTTTACATGTAATAAAAGAAATCACTACTATTGTACATACACATATTTCCCACTTCCAGGATTGAAAAGTACAATGTGGAATTTTTTTTTGTGCTACTTAACAATGCTTTCACTTTCAAAACTATATAACATTGGTGCAAGTTTTATAGTTACGTACAGACTGGCATAAAAACCATTAAACTTTCAACAGAAAACTATTATGGTTATCAATACCATACATACTCCATCAAACTGTACTTCCTTTACTGCAATCCACTCATACATCACACCCCTTGAGGGGAAATGAAACCACGGCTTACTGAATGTGCATACTACAAATTCAGAAAGTTCTGGAAAGACAGCTACATTTATAGTAAAACTTGATGGGCACACTAAGCATTACTTCTATCTAGAACCCTATAAATGAATTTTCAGAACAGCTGGACATGGCAACAGTGACACATAGAACTGTAAAGTTTATTGCTGTCATTTTCTGACCTTACTTGTAATTACTACCAACTCTGCTAATATAACTATCACATAATAGCAAACATTAAGATTTTTACACATATATGAACATTTCAGTTACAAAATACAAAAATATTAAAAAATCGTTAAAAACTGAAAATATAAATAGTTTCCTTCATCACAGTGTTAGCTTGAAATACAGGTACTGTCATATTATTAACTTGTTATGAAGGTAAGTAGGTTTTCAATATTTGTACAACAGACATGAGATCTGAATGTATTTAAAATACTTTTTCATTCAGATATGTCCACTTCCTTCAGATCCAGGTTTTAGGCATAGTTTCAGGAACTCCATAAATAATATGCAAAGAGTAGTTTTTTGCACTAAATAAAAATACATGCCATGTTTCAGGCACAAGGGTATCCAAAATACCATCCAGGTTTTGCCCAACAATTAATTATACTCAAAATGTAGGAAATTTGAAATAAAACTGTTCCCTTGCAGCATCACACAGTAATTACATCTGACAATGGAAAACTTGCTTTATGTGGCAAGATTCAATCTACTGCCACTTCACATGTCTAGGTGTATGTAACACAAAGAGTACAAAATTATGATCTGTGATCTTCTTTGTTCACTCCACACACATTTTTCACTTCCACTAACTACATATTTTGCTTCCAAAGGTTCAAGATATCCTATAGGGGAAATAGTCTCTAGCCAGAAGATTTCCTCTTCTATGAATGTTCCAAGTAGTTGCCGAACTTCCTCCAGGCCTGACATCTTCCACAGAGATTACAAGATGCTGCTGAACATCCTACAGGCCTGATGAATATAAGCCCACCAACAAACCTGTTCAACTTATTGTTGCATTTGCAGCTTGTTTTGATGGAATATGTTTAACTAATTAAATGAATTCACCAGGGCTAGATCAAAAGATGCAGGGATAGCTTACCCACCACTGGTGTCTGTTAAAGAAAAATAAGACAGACATGACTTTTGTAATTATGATCTCTTCCATATTTGTTGCAATGGATAATAGCTGCAGATCTGCTGTTTTTATGTCTTCTTCCTTGGCTACTCTCAACTTCCAATTTTTCATAAAAGGAATAGCAAACAAGATGTATATATTTTGGGCGTTGCTCCACTTCACAACTAGATGTTTATGGCACCAAAAGATCCTCTCGTCCGTCTCTAGTTTCTGCTGGTATGCCTCCTTTGATGTTTATGCCCCATTAGGTATGACAGTTCCACTTCTTTCATGTCATGCCAGCAAACATGATCAAGAAAGTCAATGTAAAACAAACTGTACTCATCAATGGTCAGCCTGCCCACACCTCAACAAAGAATTCACATGTACACCGCTTTCAGTATACCCTTCAAACGCACAAAAACATATCCTCACTGAGCTTCACATACTTAATATAATTTTATGGCTTTATTTCTTGGATGGCTCTTGTTTCTGCTCGGGTGGCTTCTCTCTCTGCAGCCATCTTTTCTTGCCAGGCCTTCGAGTCGGCGTGTGCTTTTATTTGGATAGCCCTAATCTCTTCCAGCATTTCTATAATCTGCTGCATCTCTTGTTTCTCCATTTTCTAGCAGTAAAACACTCGATGCACAATAATTGTTTGTGGCGTGTTTAAGTTCATAAAAATTCTGACACAAAATGTAACGTGTCTCGAGTTCGAATCCCGTTGATCACGTGTGCAAGTCCAAATCCCACTTCTGACACCAGTTGTCGCGTGTTTGGGTGTATACGCGACAAATAACTTCACGCCGTATCTGATATAGTGAATTTTATTTCACATTTGCACTTACAATCACACAATTGACAGTTTTAGAACTACTGCTATCTGCAGTATCACAAATACTACACTTTAAATGCCACGTTACAACTGACTGGTTGCTGGCTAACTCGGAACTAGCGTAGCTCGAGGACTCACTCGGAGGTAGCTCCAGGACTAACTGTGAATAGCCTTCGCTGCTCCTTATGTAGCCTCGGTCCAGACCATTGTCGTCTGGTGCCGTGTTGCTAGCCACGCTGTCCGGAGTTGTTGACTGCTGCCTAGCAACCGCGATATCCCTCGGTGACTCACTTTGCATAGCTTCAAGGTTGCTGGGACTCGGCTAACGTCGGCTCCGCTTGGCTCACTTCGGCTCCGCTCGTGACTTCACCGCGGGGAGAGTTGCGGGGTGATTACTCGCCTATTACGCAAGCGCTACGTTACCGCTACGTGCCGCTGGGGAGGTATGGGTCAACATGTCACAATACTATAAAACGCTTATGTCCTCTCAACCCACAAATATTATCACTAACAGGAAGTTACAGATAATATTCCAAAAATCTGTGAATAATTTGTCTAATATTAGTCTCCTTTTCTGCATTAAACAGTATCCAGAATTCAGTGGTGCCACTGCAGAAGCAACATGGTCAGAATGACAAAATGTCTGGTATGTTGACATACACAGACTAGTGGAGATGATAAAAGGTATTTGTTGACTGTCAATCACGTGATACAGGTTTCTGGATCAGACACCTACAGAAAATTGAGGCTACAAAAATTCTGGTTTCACAAAGAATGACAGGTTTCCATTTCAAAACCAGTGAGTTATCTTCCCAAACTGCTATTTATTGACCTGTGTATCGGTCTTCATCTTCACCACATCAACACTGTTCATTTCTAAAATCTGAAATACCTCAAGATACGCCTCCATCAGTGAGTTATGTTTACAATAAGCCTGGGGTTGTGGTGAATGGAACTTGTTACACTTGGATGTCAATATACTTCCACTCTACTTTTGATACCTCTTCATACTGCTGCTAACTGACAACAAATTAGCCTTCCACACACTGTTTAAGACTGTGAGCAGTGCATTCTTACACTGTCTTTGCGCTGGAATCATTTGATTTCACAGAATTGGTGCACAATTGGCTCAAAAACTGAAATATGATCCAAATTTTCTGAAGTAAGTCTGCTTCTGCTTCTAGCTTAGACCATGAACTGTCCAATCAAAATTTCAGTAGTATTTTTGTTTTTAAGAATTCTGATCATTTATGATTCATGGCTGTAGAACTATACTAGCTTCTGAAATACACATTGCAAAACAAGAATACAGATTTGGTCACATCATCACTGGATTGGATTATAGTAATTTCCTTAGTTTATTACTGTCACTGCTTTAAATTATGCCATCTAAACATGTGGCTAGCAATGCCCATGAAGATGGCGTGACTTCAAAATTTTAAAAAATAAGGAATCATGAACACAAATAAGTTGAACACAATAAAAACCAACTGATATAACATGTAAATTTAATCAATAAAACCAATATTTCAAACCTACATGCTTCAGCTGTTCTGCTCTCATCAGTGGTGTTCACCAGTTTTAAAGAGACATCAAAAGCTTACAATTCATGTTTAAAAATACTAAAATATAACACACTATGACTGCTGAATGTGAATGCCTAACAGCCTATCCTCTTGTTGCCATGCAACGGGTAATATTGGCTGTTCTGCACTTGCAGAGGCCAAAATTCTATTTTAAATGAGAAATGTAAAACTTTTAATGCTCCTAGAAATTAGCGAACACCTCTAACAATTATAAAAAAACCCAAATATGTAGGGTAAAATCGTCATTTCAGTGATTCAGTTTGTACTGTATTAACTCCCTTTCAATAAGTTGAAAAATAAAAGACACAGCAGCAACGATGACATCCTTAAAACTATGAATTACTGCCATTATATGACATCTAATGTTTGTAAGGTCAGCTACAAGAGGTACACTACATAATGGAATCAAAATTTCAAAACCTATACATTAAAAAAACTGTGCATATTTTGAAAGTAGCAATGTCTTATCTGATCAACCTG
Source organism: Cryptotermes secundus (assembly GCF_002891405.2). NCBI lineage: Eukaryota > Metazoa > Arthropoda > Insecta > Blattodea > Kalotermitidae > Cryptotermes > Cryptotermes secundus. The sequence continues at coordinate 249,053 of NW_019727091.1, forward strand.
CACTAGTGACTGGTCTAATATAGCCTCAGTAGAGCTTAGTGTTATATGTTTATGAACTTTATAAAGAGAAAAGGAACTGCAATAAGTACATGTGGAATACATATACAGCAGAAAAGGAAACTGTACACTGAAGCAACCAGGGTTGACAAAGAGTAATATTACTATTGCAATCTGTTCCACAAACGTGGAAACTGAAAATAAAACATCCAAAGTCTTCAACATTGAAAAGAGGAATTAAATCTTCCAAACTGCTAAAAAATAAGTAGTACCCAAATTTCTTTTCTGTATAAGAAACTGCTGTTAAAAGAAAATTGACAACTATCTTTTTACAGTTCTTTGAATACTCAAACAGTGGAACTACAGGTTCATATCTCACTCAGGATATGGATGTATGTTCATGAACTATCTGTGTTTTGTGTTGTCCTGCATTAGTAGAGGCCATCCAAGGAGTCCTATGAAATGTCTAAAAGATTCGTAGTTTCAGAAGCTAATTCTGAACTGGAACAAGGCAGAAGGCATAATTCATTAAGGATGAAAAAGTGAAATGTGCTTTAGACCATTTGTTCTTCATTACTGTCTAATACCTCTTTATCTTACCTGTCTCATCTCCAATCGCCCAGACTAGCAGATCCACACATGCAGAATTTGCCATTACATTTACTTTAAATTTGTTTACAGTTGCATAGTTACTCTCCCTATCCTCACGTTCACTAGCATCATGGTGACGGCTCTGCAATTCTGTTTGCCCTGACAGGAAAAGCCCCTTTACAAATTCTTGTACATCTCGTGTAAATGGGCTTGGTAAGTCTGGAACAAATACCAATGTAAATTTTATATGTTATATCCTACCATTCTAGCCACACTATCACATTATAGAGCATTCTGAACTCTAATGGTCAAACATGACTGTATCATTTGTTTGTGGCTCCACTAGTGCAATTAACTCTAATTAACGAAACAGCTATAGCTAGCTAGCTATCTAACTAAACTAGCTTACAAAACAACCAATCAACTAACCACCTACCCAACTAACTCCATGTAGATGAGATCCTCTTCAGAAGCCTAACGTTGTTCAGCCACACAAGAAATTCCCAGCACTTTATGGAAGCCAAAATTCCATTACCATGTTCACAAGAGCCTGCCACTGGTCCGTATCTCAAGCCAGACAAATCAAGTCCAACACCCTTACCATCTTATTTCTTTCAAGAACCATTTTATTAGTATCCTCCCATCTATGCCTATTATTGTGCCCCAGGTTATTAATGGGTATGCTTTATCCTAACAAGGGGTCAGTGTTACTGATTAGAAAATAATTATAAGTTTTATAAATTTAAATACGTCAGGTGAACCACAAGTTGTAAATTCGCTGGAAGCCTGAGTCGAGACGCCGTACATTCTTTAGCCATCCGGTGTCAGCTGTACAGTCTATAAAAATTGCTGACAAATTAAGTAATGACACGAGGCAAGTCTCGCCACCGCGCAGTTTGCTGACTTTAGGGGTTTTGCTATAGCAGCTTTTCGTAATGTTAAATTTTAAGGGGCTCAGATGGAAAGAGCTGCGAACAGTCAGATTTTAAGAGTAGCTCAGAACAGTCGCATGGTAGGAAGGAGATGCGATGGAGTCAGATGTCTTCCTCTTTTGTGAGCGTGAGTACTTGCCTGTGTTCGGATCACTTATGATTGTAAATATATGATTCTGGTTCAACGATTTTGGTTAAACTGTTTTAGTGTATAAACTTTGGAGTGTACAGAGTAATTCTGAATTTTTGAGTGATGGTTTAGATACCAGCATTTGGTTAATAATTAAGTTTCGATGGTAACCATTTGTAGTTATACTGGCATATTGGTTTGAGGTTGTAGATAACGCTAATCATGAGAGTTTGGTAATTTAAAGAAATTTCAAAGTGCTTGTGCATTTGAATGTTTTGTCCGTCAACATTTATGCAATTGTTACATACCAAAATGATAGAATTTTGTACGAAAAGGCGAATGAGTTTGGCTCTCACATTTTTAGGAGGATTGACTTTGTTGGTTCATTTTGTGGAAAGTAACTGGACTCCGGGTATTGACAGAAACCATGTAGCAGTAGTGGACAGGAATTCAAGTAATGAGAATAATTACTGGTTGTATGAAGAGTCTGAAATAGTAGAAGCATGTCATCCTTGTACTGAGTTTGAAGTTACAAGTAAAAGTACTGATTTGTGTCATGTAGGTTTAGCGTATTATGGACAGTTAAATGTAGGAATTTAAAACTAGGGGTTTAATCGAAGGTTTTGTGTGTATTGACAGGTTGTTTGTTGTAATGGTGTTTTATTTCATTATATATTACTTTATTGTTGTTGATAAGTACTTGATTTATTTGTGGATCCCCCGAATGCAAGCATATTTTCCACTTCACAGGTTAAGAGTTATCTATGAACATCTGATAGGGGGTGAGTACAGTCACTGACCCCTATTAAGGCACAACAAATTGGTGGTAGCGATAAGATATAAAAAGATATTTTTGTGTCGCAATCGTTGTGGCATAACACTATGTCTTTCCAGTGGTATGTTTCCTTCAGGTCTCCCTACCAAAACTTTGTATGCACTCCTCTCTCATGCATGCTACATGCCCTACACATCACATCCTCCCTGATCTCATCATTCTAAAAACATCTGGTGAGGAGCACAAATTATGGAGCTCCTTAAGTATGGCAAGTATTATACCTCTGGCTGCACTACTGCAATAAATTTCAACTGACTCCTTAAATGACTAACCAGCCACTAGCTAGTTACATGCCTGCATAACTAGCTACATATGCAATTGATCTGACTGACTGAACTCTCTCACTGGTCCATTTACTCACTGATATCATAGTAAGGGGTATTTCTTGAAACAGATATTGCTCCACAGCTAGTCAAGAAAATACCGTGTTCCCTCCTTATAAGTAAGATTTTTTGGTATGTTCACAATGAAAAGGTACTGCAGAACTTTATTAAACTGCAGCGACAGATCCAATTTCAGCTAAATTTGGATGACAATAACAAATGCTCTACATGAAGACCTACACGCATTTCTGCACACATCTCAAGTGTACCTCAAAAAGCTATACTTAAATACAAATCATGCAAAAAAAGCCAACATATTTCATTACAAATTTAAAAAAACAATGGTACTCACATTTAGCTCTCTGAACTTTCAACTTCTCTTCTGCTGCAGTTCACAATTACTAAATGTTTTAGGTTTTCCATAGTTAGTCGCCTCCTACTGTCTCATAAGATGTCCTTATAGCAGGAAAAACTTCTTTCCACCTTACAGGAACTTAGGGGCGCATGTACAAAAGCCGCTATTTGCTCCACTGTTAGTGATTTTATACTTGGCATTTCAGTACGTTTACTGGCTAAAATTTCTTCAATTTCACAAATTTGTTCATATCCTGGATTTTTTTAAAGAATGCCATGTACTTTTTCCTTTACTACTTCACCAACTCTTCCAGGAACCAAATTCAATTTGGAAACAGTGGTTTTGAACACACTTAATGACTGATAAAAAGTAGTATTGCTATTGCTTGCCTCCAGTGAGGAAATGGCGGATGGAAGATGAGAGAAGTGAGCAGATATATAGGAAAAATTAGTTTCTAGTTCTGCGTCTTTTAGTACATCTTGGGCCATTTGAATTGATGCTGCACTTTTGGGATCAAATGTATTCACGACATTCCTGTTTCTAAATGTTCGGTATAATAACTTGCTGCACACGACGTGCTCCAGCGCGTTAAAATTGGTTCTGGCGGAAGTGGAATGCTCGGTGTTACTGCTTTAAAGGCTTCTTTTCTGTATGGCGCTTTAACAAATACCTTCATCACAGAAGACATCAACTTGTCAACAAGCAGAAAATTTGCACGAATTGTTCCTGTAACACGGTGCAACCCATGGACAAGGCAAGTCAACTGTGTCATATTTGGAAATATAACTTTAAGAGCAGTACAGGTTTTCATCATATAACTTGCGGCATCAATCACAAAGAGCAATACGCGCTCCTACTGAATGCCATTCGGCCATAGTAAATTCACGGAATTGATAAAAAATTCGGAAACTACGGAGCTATTAGTGGTTTCAAATTGCTCTACTGCAAGAAGATATTGGGTAGATTGTTCATTCTTATTAAGGGATCCAACTATACAATTTGCAATAAACCGTCCCTCACAATCATTCATCCAGCACTTTGCACTGTGTATACTTCTCTATGAAGTTTCTCAGAGTAGGATTGGTTAGTTTCCATAGCACAATATCTGCTGCTAAAAAGGCTTCACATACATCAAAGGAAAACTGTGAAAAACTATTATTAGAAAATTCACTAATCAATTTTTGAACAGGAGCTCTTTTCGTACTTTTAATTTTAATATTCTCTTTGTGTATATTAGTGTTCAAATGCTGAAGCACTTCAAAGCGTTTTTCACAACCGTGTTCTCACATGCCCGGCAATAAAGAATTTCGTTATCTGTACTTATCATCTCTCCTTCGAACTCCCGTTGATACAGCTGTAATTTAGTTTTCTGACTTACTTTCACTTTCAGCATGACTACAGAAAGCTAAACAAACTTAACTACAGACGAATCACCACTAATGTGAATGGCCCCCAGCTTCAAATGAAGAAGCATAACAAACCTCATGGAAACTTTGGAATTAAATAAGTGAAGTCCCTTATTGGTTGAATTGTATTACGTTGATAGCGGCTACATGTGAACGCTTCCGACTAATCTTTGATAGTACGCAGATGAGGCAACTTACGAGTAGAGGGACTGGGGAAGTCCCGTCCTGGGTATTGCATCAGAAACATAAATCATGACGAAATGTTGAGTCAAAAAATGAAACATATTCTAATACGGAAAAAAAAATTGTATACACACGACCATGATTGAAAATTTGAACATAAAATTAAAAAATATATACGATAAACATTTTAAAAAGGAAATATGCAGTATAAATCGGAGATCTTCGAAAATATGATGCTTATTCATAAAATAGTCAAAATATGCATTTATATGCATCATCAAACCATGTCCAAAATTGAAGACATGAAGAAATTCATACACATATCCAAACGAGCATACTTTCTGGTTGCAAGAAAGAAATATGCATTTGCATTAAAATCCAGTCCCTAGTTATGATTTACTGATGATAACTGATAAAAGTTTATGAAAACTGGCATGGCACCATTTTAAACATGTATCTACAACATTTTTTAAAATATATGAGACACATATTTATAAAGAAATGATTATGAAAGGATAGCAAATAGTGTACTGAAATATAATACAAACCAGGAAGTCAAAAGCATGTGTCAGCAGGACATACAGTCCAACTTTGGCTAAGGGATGAAATGTAAGTGTAAACATAATTTTTATGTATACACAGCTTCCAGTAAAGGATATTTATAGATTTATAAGGAAGTGAAATCAGCTGACCTGCTAACATGATGATGCTAGAATATGAAGGGGGTTACATTACAATGGCATTTTTAATCACCTTTTTGATGCTGAAGTAACTCTCGAAGTAATGTCACCATTACCAAGTTCATGGTCTCACTAAATGTCTTATAGGGGAAGATTTTCACACTCCCTGATACATACACATCATTTGCTTGATCATCCAGAAATGTAAGCATTTCTTTAGTTAACAACTTTTTGGCCAAGGCCAGTACACTCTGAAACAAACAACACTAATTAATAAACAAAATCCTGCTAACTCTTTAAAGCACAGTGATAACTGTGTGCACTATCTGCTTTAATATTCAAGAACTCTGCATTTGCCTGCAGAGTGATTTTATGGGCTCCATATGATTATCAGAATAAACAGCAATTAGTATTCTACAAAGCATAAACCAGATGATCTTTATAAATGAGATACAGTGTGTTTTCTTTTTGAAGCAGGAACTGAATTTTGAAATATAGGCACTCTGTAAACACATACTCCAGTTTCATTTGCATATCTAATTGCATAGCAAACATTACTTATTTGGTGTCTACAAGTTCAGTAGTCTAGGAAGAATGCGTTATTAGAATGCTAGTGTGAATCACGACACTCAAGGAAAAACAGATAAGAGGTCTCAGCTGACAGGTACAGTGCTTGGACCCGCCAGAAGACCACACTTTTCTCGGGCCATTATCGCCATAACCGTTCAACTTTGGACATAGGTGTTTTGGGTTATATCGACATACTTTAACATAACGAACACCCTCCCAAAGTTTGGCACATTCCTCCTGGGATATATAGATAGATAGACAGATAATAATAGGGTGAAGTTGTCCTTGTGCCTAATTATGCAAGCACTATGCCATGAAGGGATGTGGGTGTGGAAGTATAGCTCCACCATTCCTGACCTAGGCATGAGAGAAAGGTGAGTGCTCAGCTCCATGCCCCGGCCACTCTAACAATGGATACCCACTGGATAGGTGGTTGGGTGGGCCCCAGGGTCAGTCTGGGCACTATGGAGAACAGAAAAATCTTGCCCTTGCCAGGAATTGAACACTGGCCACCCAAACCATGGCTCATCACTATACCGAGTTATCACAATTCCTATTTTGATAATAATATAGAAATATATTTTGAGCAAAGAATATAAAAGTCATGTATCTGAATGACTTCAATATAATCTCTAATGTTCAGTCATATATTATATTACAAACGCAAGTGAAGAAAATTTCAAAATACTATCATGATATATGCTTGATCAAATATGAGGTAACACAGCTGAGGCTATGGCAAGAAGGTGTGGGGACCACATGTGTACCATTTCAGCTAATCTATTTCTCTCTGTGTCCCAAATATTGTGCTGTACCTGTAGATGAACTATAGAGAACTGAAGAATGGCCCTCTTTTCAGGAGATTCAGCAAACCTCATCTGTGGAAACTGGTTGAAGCTGGAACCATACTTGCTGAAGAAGTGCGTTGTGGCATCATATGGAACTGACTGGTAAGTTTGCAATGATGGACGCTTCGTCTGACCAACACTGCCAAACCATTGAAACACATATAACATACTATAAACTGACATCTTACATTTTCCTGCAAATAATCTCACATCTCATAGATGTTAAAACAGCTAACCAGACATGAAAACATTCACTTACTTCCTTACTCTCCAACCAGTTATGTTCACAGGTCGTGGCTGCGCCATAGCTCAAGCGATTAGTCGCTGGCTTCCCACTGCGGTGGCCCAGGTTCGATCCTGGGTCTGGTCAAGTGGGATTTGTGGAGGACAAAGTGGCACTGGGACGGGCTTTCTCTGAGTACTTCAGTTTCCCCCGCCAATCTTCATTCCACGAAATTCTCCATCATCATATTCACCTGGGGCAGGCTACAATAGGCCATCAGTGGCCACCGTGCCTAGCGGACCCAGTTGGACTCCAGCCTCCACTAAGCAAATTAATTATGTTCCAGGTCAGAGATGAAGCCCCCAGCTTAAAGACTGAGGATGTGATTATGCAGTGACAAGTCAGAGCTACTACACAATACAGATAATGAAGCAATGGTGCAATGATGACTACTGAGGGAAAATGAAGAAATTCTGAGATAAACTTTTTCTAGTACTGCTTCATCCACCAAAAAGCTCACATTAAGTCAAAGGGGAATGAACCCAAGGCTGTGTGGTGAGAATTCAGTGACTATATATGGCACAAACATGAACTGTTTTACTGACTATGGAATAAAATTAAATTACAGTTCAGAACAACTGTGGGCCTAAATTTCATTCTACCACTTTCCTTGCTTATCAACAAGAACAAATGAAGTAAACAGAGCAAGCAAGCTCTGTGCGTGTGATTGTGTATATTGTATGTATTGTGCACACGTGTCTGTGTATGTTTAACACCAACAATAATGAAAATACAACCTTAGCTACTTACAGAGGACATATGTACTGGAAGAGACACAAACTGGAATACTGGTATTAACATTTATTCTCCAGAAAGAGCAGATTTTAAATCCCCTGGTACTATGAGCTGAGAGACAAACCTTACCTCTAGTGTAATGGTATTATTAGCAAAAAGCTGCAATTCTAAGCCAACTAGACCATACCCACGTGCCATCAGAATAAGGGTCAAATAAACAGTCTTTTGTCTCAGCTCACTAAGTGTAAAGTTGTGTTAAGAAATGTGGTGGCAGCATGGAATTACTACAAAGTGAAATTCCTCTTGTAAGATTTCATTGGTAGGCAGTGGATTTTAATATTAAACTGAAGAAAATCTTACATGGAGATAATTTACCACTACGTTCACTGGCTCTGGATCTCTGAAACTGAACATTAAATCAAGAAATATTCAATGAGGGTTTCCCAGTACACAATCTTCTAGAAATGTAATATCCCAGTAAGTTTACAAGTGCATTTGACTGGATTCATTCTATGTCATATTTAGCATTCTTGTCCATAAATCTGTCATCTGAACAGAATACTGTCCTATATTAAAACTGGTTTTGCAAGTCTATGTTCTAACGAAAGATAAAAGGCAAACTTTTATACTGAAGTCTTTGTTGCAATGTTATATTACTTGGTTTTTGGAATCTTGCTAGTGATGATGTGCAAGGAGGATTATTACTTTGTTCACCAGTTCCACAGCTCTGTGCTTCAGTGCCCAATGCACCGCCAGCTGCGAGGCACATACAAATTTTGCTGATGAATTGACATGCCTCACAGTCGATACATTTGGAATAAGTAGTTACAATTCACAGATCATATGAGGTGTTGAAAGTGCTGTCCTCTACATGTAGAATACTTTTGCAATTGTTTCATTAAGAAATACAGGTACAACAATCCTTCTTGCACTTACAGCACACCACACACCAACTACCACTGGGTGGAGTGGAACTTCGTGGTTTAGATGTGGATTCTGTGAACTCCAGTAGTGATTATTTTGCGTAATTATGTATCCTGGCAAGTGAAATCACGTGTCAACAGAAAAGAATGTCAACTGCAGCTCAATCTCACCTTCAATGGCACACTGTAGAAACCAACTGCAAAAATGAACCCTGCTAGCTGGATCACATGGCTGCAAGGCTTGGATCACTGTTGTTTTACAGGGTTTAAGCTTCAGCAATTATATTGCAATTCTTGCACTAGACTTTGACACTCGAATCTCTTGAGCTAGATGTTTCAGTGGTTTTCTAAATGTATGTTCAAGTATTACCCCTTTGTCATCTAACTTCTCCTCAGTAAGGACTTGGCACCTATGTTTCTGTTTGTCTAATAAGAGTCAAACTGTTCTAAGTTTATTCACCAAACTGTCTGCTGGGAACTCTTTCATCATAAAATTTACATCAACACTTTCTAGCAGATCCGTATTTTACATAGGTGTCACACAGAAATACATGTTCCTCTTAAGTATACTGCACCATGATATACCACACTGCTCACTAACTGTAACTGAGAACAGATGGCTAATGGAGCTGATAACTGCTGCCTACTGCTGATAAATCATAAACAAACTCTCACGCATGAACCTCACTGCTCGCTGTGAAACATAATACCACCAAACGGTCTCCAAGTTAATTACTTCCCTTCACTTCAAACATTACTGGCCATACGGCCTGCTGATTCATCAGCAAAATTCAAATGTGCATCATGGCAAGTAGCATACCAGTTTCCATGAAGTGATCAACAAAGTTAAAAAACTCTCTATATATTAAAAACCTTAAAAAATATTACAAATAACAAGATGCTGAATATATGCTAATTTTATACATTTTTCATCTACTTGGAAATTTAGACTCTCAAAATTCACAAGATACTTCCTGCAGAATAAATGTTATTCCCTTCCACCACTACCAAAGAAGAAATAGTGCTGAACAGTCTAATTCCTTTGCAATCTGGAGTGTTAGCTCTAAAATTAAGTTACTTATTAGATGAAAAAAAAAATCATGCATTCTGAACACCTTCACACCAAACTATGAACTCTGTATGCATGCAGAGATACAAAAGCATGAAGCCTTCACCCAACATGGTTTAACTGATCCATAGAAAACAAGGCGTTTTACAGAGCAATTCAATACTTAAAAACATTGAAAACGAGGAGCTTTTACAGAGCAATTAAACACTTATAAACATTTCAACAAACTATGATCTTGCAGTAACCTAAAGGCAACCAAAAACAGCACAATGCTCAAGAGATTTAACACATTCAAGGACATTCAAAATCTTAATGACCACCACAGACAACTGGCAATATTTAAGTAGTAATGCAACAACTGCCAGTAATGATGACAAACAGAGGCTCCTAAGAACATCTAAAAGAACCTAAAACCACAAAGGAACATGTACCAAAACATCCATTAATCCTCATGAAAAACCGATTAATTTTCAGACCATAATAAATCTCTTTGAACATAAAACCTGTACTCACAGAACATCAGTAGAGTCCACACTGCTGAGGGACACAATGTCAAGAGATGGCAAGTTGCCCGACAGAGACCGAGGTATGATAGACCTATAACACATGTCATGTGCCATCATTTTCTGACAGCACATCCATTCAGGTGCATCCAACTGTATAGATATCTAGTATCCTGAGACTACAATCTAAAAGAAAAAATCTGCACGATTATGAAATATGTTTTCCTTATGACACAGAATATACTTAGTGCTAACATGAGTATAAATTCTCTCTCCCTTCATTAAATCTAACACACCTAATGCAACTCTATGCAACCAAGTAATATGCACAATCTACAGTAAAAACGTTGGCTATTCAGAAAGTAACTTCTGGTGAGCTGTTAATAAAATAAGCAATTAGAAAAAAATTATTATATAGAAAAAATACATACATGCTTCAGCTACTTCTCAATGTAATCATCACCAGAACTGAGGCATTTGCCGTATCAGGGAATAAGTTTTTGTATGCCTGTGTCAAAGAAGTCTGCCACCTGTTAGCTCAGCGACGTTTAGATACCTTCTATCAGCTCCTCATTATTGCTGAAGTTCTGTGATTTCCAACCAGTTCTTCAGGTAGGCAAACAGGTGATAGTCGTTTAGAGTGAGATCATGGCTTTAAGGAGGGTGGTCAAACAACTCCCAGTTGAAATGCTCCAGCAGTGCTTGAGTGTGAGCAGCTGTATGTAGCTGCACATTGTCATGAAGGCGCACTAGAGTGAATGGCACCATTCCATGCATTTTGTTCTGAATGGCCCTACACAGTTGTTTCAGTGTTTTGCAATACACATCTGACATTATCATGGTCCCTCGCTAAATGAATTCCACCATCAGTGGAATCATCCAGTCCAAGATGACAGCTGACATCAGCTTTCTGCCAATGTCTGTTTAAACTCTTTTGGATTCTTTGGTAAATGTGTGTGCAACTACTGCTTTAACTGCTCTTTGGTTTCAACATTCATAAATGAAACCCAGGTTTCATTACCTTTTACTCGTATGATGTGACTGAGAAATTTGTTGCCATCTTTGTGATATCATTCTACAAAAAATTAAAGCTAAAGCCATTCTCTGCATTTTGTGCATACCTGTTAGCATTTTCAGAACCCACCTTGCACAAACATTGTGACAGCCTAGCCTAACTGTGATAATGCTGCAGAGAAGAGAGCATGAAATTTGTGAATTCACATAAAATTAATAAAATTGTGAAGGGATGTCTTTCACAGAATTTTTGGTGAACACTTTCAACAAGATCATCACACATTACAGACAGCTGAACATTTCACTCTTCACCGTGAACATTTGATGGCCATTCCTTGAACATTCTACACCACTGTCTTAGTTTCTTCACTATCACATTTTGGCCATAAACCTTTGTGCATAACTGATGATTAGGGCCTGGAGCTTTATGCGCTAACCACTTAAAATATGTGCTAAAAAGCGGGAAAATATGCACCAAAAATAAAATAATATGCACTTAAGAAGCAGGTCACTTTATTCAGACTCACCTATTTACATGTATCATTCACTGCAGAAAGTAGCATCACAATAGGCAACTAGAAGTCTTTCAATGTTTTCTGGAGACAAACTACATCTATTGTCCGTCAAAATGAGTTTATAGGCTGAGAATGATATTTCTACATCAACTGACATGATTGGACAGTATTTATACACTGGCGCCAAAGATTCGGAACATTCATCTGGCAAAGATACCCTAATCACACTCAAGTACTGACTAATTGACTGAATCTTTTTTAGTCCTGTGTTCGAATTCAACACCATTTCTAACTTGCATTTAATCTTGTCTCCAATTTTGCCTAGTGCGAAATTCAGTGAACAAGTTGCTTTCTGAACGAGTTCAAGTGAGTTGTGAAGGAGTGCACCACAAGATTCTAAGCTCTGAATGGCTTTTGAAACTGTAGAAAAATGTGCACGGATAAAATTCACATCATGATAGACAGTATCAATATATATTGTCGATTTCCCTGTTTGTTATAGTAAATAAGGAATTATTCACATTCAACTCACAAATGCATAATTGTAGTACCAGATCTATCTGTGATATGCATTATCCGCAAACTAGTCTAACACAATTCCAAAAAGGAATATGTTACATGGGGGTAAAGATCTTTAATCATTTGCCACCAAAAATCAAATCTATGTCTAATGACTTGAAAAATTTTAAAATTCAGTTGACAACATTTTTATTGCAAAACTCTTTTTATACATGTGATGAATTCTTTAGTAACAAATTTGCCTAGAAATAAGGATAATAACATAAACAATTTTAATATTGCATAATTTTATGTATAGTGATGTAAGACTGTAAATTTAACACATTTTTTTTTATCTATTATAATGATTATAAGTTGTACATATATATTTATAATTGTATTGTACTATATTAACTATGTGACTGGTTCTGTATCTATGTATATGGATTTATGGAATATACAATGAATGAATGAATGAATGAATGAATGAATGAATGACTTCCAAACATCACTTTTGCTTCACGGACACGTGCACTCTCATCTTCAAGTTTTGTAACCACTTCTTTTACTTGATTGAAATTCTCCTGATAAAATGAAACTGTGGATAACCATGTCCTCCACCTACTTAGGACAGGTTCAGGTGGCAGAGGAACCTGAGGCAGGCAATCTTTGTAGAACTGGACACAAGCTGGTGCTTGTGAACAAGTTGCTTTCTGAACGAGTTCAAGTGAGTTGTGAAGGAGTGCACCACAAGATTCTAAGCTCTCTATGGCTTTTGAAACTGTAAAAAATGTGCATGGATAAAATTCACATCTTGATAAACAGTATCACTTCCAAACACCACTTTTGCTTCACGGACACATGCATTCTCATCTTCGAGTTTTGTAACCACTTCTTTTACTTGACTGAAATTCTCCTGATAAAATGAAACTGCAGATAACCATGTCCCCCACCTAGTTAGGACAGGTTCAGGTGGCAGAGAAACCTGAGGTAGGCAGTCTTTGTAGAACTGGACACAAGCTGGTGCTTTCAGAAACATTTTTTCCACTTGCAATTAAATCGTTAACAGCTGGAAACTGTGGGTGTATTTTCTGCAATACAGTGTAATCCATGAGCTAAACAGGTTACGTGTATAAGATTTGGATAAAATACTTGTAAGGCCTTTGCTGCTTTCAACATATAGAAAGCTCCATCTGTGAGTAATACAAGCATTTTACAACAATTATTCTCAGTTTCAGATGGTGATAGTAGTCACAGAGAATCATTTACAAACCTTGCTATTGTGCTACGGTTGGTTTTCTCTAGTACTTCGCAAGCAAGAAGATGAGGTTTACTGGGTTCGTCTGGATGTAGCTTAACAACTATGAAATTTGCTATGTATCGGCCACATAAATCAGTTGTCTCATCCTTAATTATCCTTAATTTCAAACATATATGCAGAAATAGGCTCTTACGTTTAGTATATGCAATAGTGACCAAAACCCCTCAAAATACGCATTTGCGTATGCATTTTCAAAAAATCCAGGCCCTACTGATGATGGATTTTCTGCAGCACTCGTGTTTTTATCATGAAGACAGAGAATAACAGTATGAATTTCGCAGCTGGTGAGCTCATCGATCACAGGACTCATCATAACTCATTCTGCAGAGATGAGGACAAACATTAGGTGGCCAGTTATGTGATGGCTTACAAGGCAATAAGTCATGTGATGCTACCTCACATGCACAAACTCTCTCTCTCTCAGTTGTCTAAAATTAAAGGAGGTTACTTTCCGAATAGCCCTAGTAATTTCAAACACAGATATTTTTTGGATTTTTTTTCATACACAAAACAAGCAGAAGTACCATTTTCTTTTTCTGAGATATGGTGGCCTCCCTTGACAATGTCACAATATATACTAGCTAAAACTTTAAAGAAAAGATTCTCAAATGAGGAAATTACGTTTGCCGATGTAATTAAGAAAAAGCTGGAATTACGGATTTGAAGAGATATAGGATTATACCAAATCTTGCAGTCAAATAGTAGCATTCATTATTTGGGAGGTTCTGGGTTAATATCTTAGACCAGTGATCAGCTATTCTAACTGCAGTTTCTCTTGTTTTCATTAGTCCCTCAATACAAATAAATGCTGCGATAATAACATAAATTTGGCTATAGCCACTCCATTCTGTTATTCACAAACCATCCTCTGTTCTTTGTTATACAGTCCGAGTTACTTATAGAATCATTAAATTAACCACGGATAAAATAAAGACAACTTCTATGGCTGAAGATCATAATTCTACAAATTTGGATTGCATAAATTAAGAAATCTGCAGCTGAAACTCGTGCAAGCAGAACAAGGAAATAACAGCTTAGCTGGGGTTTCCAGTTGGTCCAAGTAGATCAATGTTTTCCTTCAAGGTACTGAATATTCAACATCACTACATCACAGATGTACTATTTGTAAAAGACATCCATACAACAATTTATCATAAGAGGAAGAATAAAACTGGTTGAACAGGCAAAGCATACATACAGTTTCCTTTATGAATAAATAACTGTATTTGGCATGCATACATAGGAACTAAACATGTGTGTGCTCCCCCCCCCAAACAAAACTAAGGAAAATCAGATCATTGCAGGCATGTCATGGTTACATCTCATAACTGTCCAATTTGTCTGGCTACTTCTGAAGTCGTCACAGTTTGTCACACTGTTAAATAAGTAGTGTAAAAAATATAGATTCATAACTCTCACTGACCCAAAAACATTCTAATCCTATATATTAACAATGTTCCTTTGAAACAATCAACAGACATGTTGCAATAAAATACAATAATGTGTGAGAAAGTATTAGAAAACAAAAGACAAACAGCAGAATGGACCATTGTTTCAATAGGTTTTACCAGTAGTTGACAAAATGACACATGTCTCTGAATGTTTTTGTTTGTTATTGAAAATATGTTTTCCACTTTCATATGAACATTCTATCATATTACACAAAACAGGACCCTAAAGACAAGGCCATCAACTCTACTGGTTCTGGAATACATATTTCTGGAAATAAGAACAAGGCCATTGTCCTTCAGGTACTTTAAAACTTAACTTCAATTAGAGCTTAAATTTACTTATAAACAAATGCCAGGAAATGACAAAATCTTTCAGATGGAATCTAGTTTTGGAGTACTTATTACTGGATATCTAATGTCTTGAAACAAACAAGACAATGTGTATTCCACATAATTCTATATCTAACACATTTTATTTCTACAATAAGGAGAGATACTGACAGCTTCTTTAAACAAACCACAAATAAATAAATACACAGTAAGGATATATAAAAGAGAGATTATCATCACACACAGCCAAAATTAAAAAATGTTAGACTTTATGTATGTTGCACTGTGGGAGGGGGGATGAGACAAGAAAAGAAACTGTAGCTTTCTAAAATCACTAACATAACAAAAATGATATCTCTAGCCTAGGGCTATTCTAGAGTAAATTTAAGAAACTGATGAACCCTTTTATACATCCCTGAAATCACTGTCACTACAAGTAGAAAAGAAAGATTCTGCAACTAGAGGAAATGATCACAGCATTACAATTCCAAGGCTTCCTTATCCAAATGGTAAGTTCCATTTCAACTACTGTATTGTCTTCTTTTTTTTTTCCTTGGCACTACAGCCCCAGTGGGCCTAGGCCTACCTCCATGAACTCCGTTCACTTCGGTTTTTCTAGATCTTACACATACGGCAGGACTCCTTGGGCGAGTGATCAGCTCGTCGCAAGGCCTCTACCTGTAGACAACCACAGAAAAACGCACACAGACATCCATGCCCTGAGTGGGACTCGAACTCACAATCCCGGCTTCCGAGCGAGCGATGACAGTGCATGCTTTAGACCGCTCGGCTACCGTGGCCAGTGTATTGTCTTCTGGCCAATAATAATTTTATATGGTTAAGTTAGCCACAAAAACAAGAGGGTTACAAAATTCCATATTTGCTATATTAACATCAAATAATTTTTCTTAAATATGAAGACAATTACATGGAATCATAAAACATATTAAAGAAAAAAAGCAATAACAAAAGTTCATCATAGGTTAACAGCCACATCACATTCCCAATTCATTTTAAAATAACAGTTATGGCACTCACATGCAACACTGAAACATAATGATAAAAATAGTAAAGTCACAGCATTCACAGCACCACTGCCAATCATGCAAATGTCAATGAATATTACGCAGGCTCATCTTGTAATCAAACAAAAGGCAAATTAAACAATACTCTCAAAAAAGAGTGAGTTAAATGGTTGTGAAAGACTTCATCCTGAAAGAACTAATACTGGAAAATATTCAGGGTAAAATATAAGTCAATCCCTCATTTCTGAGACCAGATGCTGAAAACTTTGATTTTTAGAAGCATGAATTTGTTTGCAGACAAATGTGCATTAGATGAAACACCTATCCGAAATCAGACTGAAATAATACGTGTACATTTTAAGTAAACATGGAAACTGTGATAGTGGTGAAACATTAAAATAAAGAATACAGCAATTTCATCATATGAGGCTCATATTACTACTTTACTGATCTAGTTTTCAACAAAAAAATCCACACAGTGTTAGAATGCTATACAATGCTTCTATTATATTTAGCCTCTGAAACTTGTTTATTGTGCACATTTATAAATAATTCTATTTTTAAAGCCAAATTTTAATTTCACAATTAATGTATGTATCTTAAAACCACCACCACCTTTCAGGGTCCAAACCAATTTTATCCATGTAAATTTTTTAAAGCAAATTTATAAAATCAGAGTAAATGAATGAGCAGACAAGAAAATGAAATGGAAAATACATTCTCTAGCTAAAATTACTGAAACATACTCTTGCATGATTATCATTTGCTCTAAATTGATATGGTTTTATTATTTGGAGAGTACTATCTTCTGGGACATAATGTCATGTAGTCTGTTGAAAGCCAACTGATATTCTGTAGGTACAGACCACCTCCATCTTCAGGGTTGAATAATAAACCGAGCAAGAAAGCAGCATGAAAGCAGGTTGGCTTATTATTTGACCCTGAAGCTGGAGTTGATATGTTCCTCTGAAATGCTGGTTGACTTTTAACGGACTACATGGTGTTATATCCCAGAAGATTCATGACCACCACTGTGAAAACCTCAAATCCTATGTTTTGTTATTTATTCACATTATTTATTTTTCTGTATTGTACAGATGGAGGCAGCAGGTTCATTCAGAACATCACTACATTTTTACAGCCTATACGTATAGAAGACCACAATCTTCATATTCGCTACTGTGAGAACATCAGATCTCACAAGGCATTGGTGAGTTCATAAACCAGGGAACCAGAGTTAGTGTACCTCTCACATCATAGAATTCAATAAACCATTTTGCAATATAGGAAAGTATTTTTATTTGGTTCTTCAAGCAGGAGTTAATGGGTTTATATCACTTAAATCCATACTTTGACAAGAAGCTTTAGTCTCTCTCACCAAATTTAATCAAAATCCAGAAATGTTTCAAGCGCTGAAAGTCACAGTGGATGGATTAATATGACACTCTATTTATGTGCATAATGAGTATCTTACAGTGCTCCCATCAAAGGAATGCATTCTGAAATTATGATAAATGAAATCTGACTCACTCCATGAAAGAAGCATATATGATTAAATATACTTTTCTGCTTCATCAACTTTAGGCCATAAAGGCAGACCAATAAATAACCCATTTTGACCTCAGGATTACATCCATCTAGTAGCCTCTTTGAAGGTCATCCATGTTTTCATAATCAGATTGTTTAATAGTTGAAACACTGGTTTGGATCTCTTATGCCATTCAGCTTTCTAACACGATCTAATCACTTTTGTCTGTAGTGTGCTAATTTGCTTTCTGATTAGGGTTAATGTAGATTCTTTTAAATTTAACTTGCTTGTACCTATGCACAGAAACTGGCCATTGAACTTTCCTCTATACAACTGACTACAAGAAGCTGGAAACTTTAATATTAAGATCCCACTGCATGCAACACATTACACTTAATGGCAACCACCTCTTTGAGGCATTCTGTAGCATAAACGCTCTGGTCAAATGCATGCCAATTTCATCCTACATCATTCCATTATCAACAATTTTAAGAACTTCCTGACAATAAACAATATCTAAATATACATTCTTGCATGAACAATGTCACAGTAATTTATTATTACCTCATGAACTGACCTGAAATTTGAAAAGCTTCTTTTTTTGTCAAGCTGGCCAACTTCACTGCATGTAGCAATGGGTATTGGTGGCTCCGGTCTTGGAAATATGCGGCATAATAAAGGAGGATCACTAGTACAAAAGCGACCCATTGATCTTGCAAGACCAATGAGAATTGGTATTGTTGATTTGCATAATGTTACTGAAATAGGTAAACAAATATGAAAAACCATCATTAATGTAATTTTGAGGCTCAAGAAGTTATGTCCATTCAACAGTTATTTCACAGGCATGCACATTTAATGATGAACTGAATCTTAAATATAAAAAAAAAACAAAGAACATGTGAAAAATGAATCCCATTCACAGTCAGAAATATTTATTGCTTAATGTTCACAAATTATTTGCAATTTTTTTCTGATGCATTTATCTTTGTTCATGTTTAATATGGCATCACATGGGTCAGACACTTTGGGCAATGTTGTGGCAACTCCAGAATGCAGGTCCACAATTATTATTTTTTTTATTGCTAGTGGAGTGGAACAAAGTCCCTTGTACTGTGGCCACTTCTGGCCTACTGTATCAGCCCCAGATAATAGGTGAGGGTGATTGTGGAGCACTTGTGGAATGAAGATTGGTAGGGGAAACCAAAGTACTTGGAGAAAACCTGCCCCAGCACCACTTTGTCCACCACAAATCCCACTTGACCAGACCCGGGCCACTGAGGTGGGAAGCCAGTGACTAACTGCTTGAGATATGACATGGCCTAGGTCCACATCTAACAATGTAGTTTTGTAATATATGGATAGAAAGAAAGACAGAGAGAGAGAGAGAATGAACAAAAAGACACATAATGGATTCGCCAACATACAATGTTAATATCTGTTTAATATTACAAACATCCACATTCTCCCTCAAAATAGCTGCCTTTGACTGCTATGCAAGTCTACCAATGTTGGTATAGCTGCTGGAAACACTGCTGAAAGATATTTGCAGGAAGGTCCTGTACGGCTTCCCTTGTGACAGTGACAATCTCAGCCGACTGAAATCAATGTCCACATAGCTTTTCTTCCAAGTGGAGAAAGAAAAAGAAATTGTAAGGTGTGAGATTAGGTAAGTATGAAGGTTCTGGCAGAACAGTGATCTGTTGTTCTGCCAGCTCCACTTGGACAAGCACTGAGTGATGTGCAGCAGCGCTGTCATGTAGCAACAGCCAGTTCTTCCTGCGCTCAAGCTCAGGACACAATGAACTGAACTGCATAGATGATGAAGGATCTCCTTGTAGCAGTGCTTGTTTATAGTTGCTCCTTCTGGATAAATTCCATGTGAACAATTCCAGATGAGATGAAAAAAAGTTCAAGCATTACCTTGCCTTTTGACCTGTCCTGTCATTGTTTCCTCTTTCTTGGCGATGATGGCGACTTCCAGGTGGTCGATTGTCGCTTCAATTGTGGATCATACAGAAGACACCATGTTTCATCACCTGTTATGATCCAGTTGAGAAATGTCCCATCCTTGCCATCATTATCGATCAGGTCACCACAAATACTCATGCAATCATCATGTTGGTCTTGTGTCAGGACGTGTGGAACACTGCTGAGTAATGTAAGACAGGTTCAGATCAGACAGAATTTTGTGGCAAGTACCATGGCTAATCCCTGCTGCTGCAATTTCACCAACCTTTTGGGAGCAGCTGGCATGCATCAATGCTGCAATTTCTTGGATCTTGAGTTCAGTCCTGATTGTTCTTGGCTGACCAGCATGCTCATCTTCAAAATTCTCTCTCCCCTGTGCAAAACGTTTGTACCACTTAACCGCTCAGCGTGGTTTGACGTGTGTTTCATCAAGGTATTTAAATCGTCTGCGGGGGTTCGACGTCTATGTATCGTCCAGCTGCACACCTATGTTATAACGCCCATAATAATTAATGGTTTTGCTGTAGATTGTTAGATTTTTCGCTGGCCTGTTGTCAGAAGAACAATATATAATGAAACATGAGTTTAGCTGCGTTAAGTCATCGTTACATATGCCTGTCTTGCAGCAAAATCCTGATGCTCTTGGAAGAGATTTCCTCATTCAAACTGTTATGAATGGCGTGTTTTCTTTCCTATGAAGTTATAAACAGCAGAGACTGATATGTGCTGTGTTTATAATATCATATTGCCCTGAGCTGGCCACACTAACACACTCAATTAGAATTCTTAGAAGAGGGATGTCCAGAAGTTTATTCTTGCAAGATCCATTGATTTCGCACAGTACATAGCAGCCAGTTCTTAGAATAACGTCACGAATTAAGGCAGAACACTGTGGTCACCCCCAACGATACGGGTGTGTGTGTGTGGGGGGGGGAAGAACTCATTCCTTCATGTATTATCACTCCAGTTGACTCCATTTTATCGTACTGACCTTGGTGGTCGTTTCGAGGGATGACCATAAATATTTTTTTGAGCCAGCTAAGCTCTGCTTTCGTGCACTACATACCAGCCAGTTCTTAGAATAACTTCATGAATTCTGTGGTCACCCCTATGACATCTGCTGAAGCCAAAATGGATGGAATATGAAACGCATAGCACCAACCCCTTGTTATGACAACATAAAGGTTGAATTTACTGCAGCTGATCTGGCAAGCTAAACGACTCATGGTAAGACATTTCCTCGTATTCCCCCTTTGGGAAGAAGGCAATACCGCACAGAAGATGTGTGGTTTACGGAAAAAAGGGCCAAATGAAAGATACGCAGTATTGGTGTGGTGAATGTGAGACAGCGTTGTGTATAGAAGAATGCTTCAATGCGTACCATACACTGCTCAAATTCTAAAACACCTGCTTCCATTGCCGAGATACCGGGTGCTCATATTATAAGGTAAGGTTATAAAAACCATCTTTTAAGATCATTTTAGTGAAAGTTTCATGCTTCAAGGCGTACCATACACTGCTCAAATTCTAAACCACCTGCTTCCATTGCCGAGGTACCGGGCGCTCATATTATAAGGTAAGGTTATAAAACCATCTTTAAGATCATTTTAGTGAAAATTTCATGTTCCTATCTCATATAATTTAAGAACAATGATGAATAAATCATTTTCGAGCAAAATTTAAATGGTCGGCTGTATATATTACCGCCAGAGAGACACGGCAGCGGAATTTAAATGACCGCGCGAAAGGGTTAAATCACAGCACAACAGCCCAAGGCTTCTTTGCTGTACACTTGCTTGATCACATGAAACATTTCACTAGCGGATCTGCCTAATTTTTGGCATAACTTGACATTTCCCCATTGCTCAAACTGTGATATTCTCGATTTCTGTCACTCACAGACAACTACCCTTCACAACAGTTGCTTTCTTTCTGAATACACCACATGCACACAACTGCTTCTTCCTGGGATGAGAGGAGAATGGGCACAATGCCATCTCATGGCTCCACGGATCTGCTGTAGTGCACAACAGTGCCACTATGTGGCCAATCCACGAAATTATTGACTGTACAAAGTAAATTACATTTAGATGTCATCCTTGATCCAGTATCATGCATACTTCTCAAAGATATTATGATATATAATTTCAGTACTCAGCATTAAATGGTTCTAATGTCACTCCTACTTCACAAGTTTGTACGTCGCCACGTTATCATTAACAACTGTAAGAAATTGAAAATTATGCAGTTTGGGTGGCTTCCAATGGCATAACATTCATACCAAATTGTATACTGTATTGTATTCATACAAATTTGTATGCGTATTTTCATAACAAATGGTTAGTAGAATGTGTGTGGTTGAATCAAGTACCTGATGATAATTCTATGGCATATAATAGGTATGTAAAAAATATGCATATATCTTACAGAGGAGAAAATCACATTAACAAGCATGTTTCTGGTTCACAGCGCTTTTACTTTGCAGTAATAATTATCACACATAAACTACAGTTAAACTGCTATAAAAACAAAAATTTGGACGTGGAAAGGTGATCATCCTAATCTCATAGGCCCGCTATCTTCCTACAGGAAAGAAACATAGGATAAAAAATACTGAGAGCTAAAACCATTAAACATAAATTAAAAATGTATACAGGTCCACATAATAAGAAACAAATTGGGATTCTATTGTACATCATTTCTTCCCATAGCACAGGACTAGCATTGCTTGTATTGAAAAATGAAAGGTGAGCCTACATTTGGCTGTAGAGCCACGAGGGGTGTTCTGATCTTTGTAGCTGCGGCACAAGTTTGCAAGTACACCAAGGAAGTCAACCTGAGCTGAGATAATCTCTTCTCGGACTGGTTCACACTTGGTAGCTATGTCTGACAGAAGAGTATTAAGGCAAAAACTGAACCTCTCTGCAACTGGAATTCCTACAAAACAGAAAAACATGTATTTACTATCACTTAATTACATTCTTCAGAATGGAATATAATCACAGTGTTATGGCTTTTATCAAATGCAAAATGAACAAATTAGAAGACATATGCCTACACAGAAATTCTGGCACATTAAAGTTGTTTTGTTTAATTATCTCAACATTCATAATTTATAGAAAATTGTACTAGACATAAATTGTGTTTCAGTTTTATTTACAATATCTGTTCAAAACATTTTTCACTCTGATAAATATTTGGAAAGTTACACTACAGATGCACATAGAAACAGATGTAGGTCTCTATACCACGCATCAATATTAGCATTGCCCAATTTTCATCAAAAATTGGAATGTGCCAATAAATTTTTGTGAAATGCCCCAATACCAAATTTCACGAAAACTCCATTATGTGGTTCCCGGGTTAATCCATGCAAAAAGACAGACATGTGTTGTTTTGGACTCTGGACAGTCATATGATAAAAGAGGACTAAGAGTAGAATCTTAACGGATTCCATATTTAACAAGCGGCTGTTAGAGAGATAACTATTCTTTGATTCACATAAGCCTAGTCACACTTTCAAATGCCCACAAAATATATGTCATATACATCTTTGAAAAAACTGTCTAAGTTACTGGTTGTTGCATTACTTTACAGCCCAGTTCTTCTGAATCCAATGGAGATTTTGCCAACTAAATTACAGCAGACTGCCATGCATCAAAACAGAGGTAAAAGTCAGTAGTTGATAAAATCCATCGATCCTGAGGGGTTTACTGTTATTTTCTTGGTCCAATGTGTGATACTTTCATAATGACATTGTGTAATTATCAGAAAAACTGTAATTATGTTTATTAGAAATTGATCCTATCACATCTGAGTCTAAGAGTGGCTCACTATCACACACTTGGTCAAGTATGTCCTGCTTTCACAGAAATGTTTGTAATTATCGGACAAACTGAGATCTCATTAGAAACTGATCATAATTTCAGAATCATTACAAAACAGTAATGTGATGCTGTATAGGCAAGAATAGCATTTTGCCTCTACTGTTGTGACTGGAGCTAGCTGTCTCGGCTGTAAAATAGCATGAAGTTGATGAGTCAAAACTATGGCATCAACAAGCAGAAAGTGGTCAGCTGTTGTATCTGAAGAACTGGAGGAAAAGAAGTGGCAAGTGATTGTAAAGAAACTTGATTAATTAGGCTCTCACAGTGCTAATGAAGTCAATGACTCTGTTCTTCATGATACTCCTGAATATGATGGGTACTTATTTACTCATGGAGCTGAGCCCTTCTGGAGGAGCCACCAATTCTGCAGCTACTCAAGAATTTCCCAGCATTTTATGGAATCCAAAAGTTCATTCATTCATTCATTCATTCATTCATTGTTGGAGGAGGTGGGTTTCCCCATGCACTTAGACCAGTTATTGGTAAATTGTGCATCCCCCTTTAATTTCTACTGTCTCCATACCCTACTGGTACTGGTGACCGTTATCAGCTCCTTTCTGCCAGCGAGGTCCGCCCTCTACTGGCAGTGGTATCTGATAATTAGTCCCTTTCTGTCAGCGAGGTCGGTCCTCATCTGGCAGTGGTACCTAATACTTTCCCCATCTACCAGAGTCACTGGAAACTACGTGGGCGGGGAAATTTGCCTAATTTAGCTCAGAGGTCTCCTGGAGACATGAGGTTCTTTTACATGCCATAAATCTACGACACGGGACCCACGGGTTAAAGTCCCTCCCGGAGGACTTGTTCCCTGAATTTTTTCAGCCCTTAAAAATTCCACGACCTCCACCAGGTTTGAACCCGCGTACCTTGAGTCATGAGGTGGGAACGTTACCCCTAGACTATGGAGGCCGCTTAATCCGAAAGTTAATTACTGTGTTCACAAGAGTCCTCAACTGGTCCCTATCCTGAGCCAGGTCTATCCAATCCATACCATCCCATCCTATCTCTCTAAGATCCATTCTAATATTGTCAACCCACCTATGCCTTGGGCTTCCCAGTGGTCTCTTTCCTTCTGGCTTTCCCACCAATATCCTATACACATTCGTCTCCCCCATTCGCGTTACATGACCTGCCCACCTCATCCTCCTTGACTTGGATCATTCTAATTATACTTGCAGAAGAGTACAAGTTATGAAGCTCCTCATTATGCAGTTTTCTCCAACCTCCTGTCACTTCATCTCTCTTAGGTCCAAATATTCTCAACATGCTGTTCTCAAACACCCTCAGTCCATGTTCCTCCCTTAATGTCAGAGACCAAGTTTCAGACCCATACAGAACCACAGGCAAAATTATAGTTTTGTATATTCTAATTTTTGTTTTCGGACAGCAGATGAGAAGACAAAAGGTTCTGGACTTAATGGTAGTAAGCATTACCTGAGTTCAATCTCCTCTTAATTTCCTCATGATGGGTATGTAAGATGATGAACAGGATATCATTTGGAGAGCCATGAAAAATTACTGGGGTCAAAGAGAAAATGTTCCTGGCAGTATGCAACCAAATGTCCTTATGTAACTGTAGAGACTGTTGAGTTTTTTCAACAAAGAACTTGTGCAAATAATATGACTAGAGACAAACAGATACAATCAGTAATTTCGGTGGGATGCCACTCAGAAGCAAGAGCACACAGGAAGTTTGTTGTCTCAAGCACGGTAAAAGGGAGGGCACTATTTACTGGTGTGTGTCTTAAAACATTTTAAGATTTACCACATCAAACTTAACTACATGACAAGAAGTTCCGGGAAAAACTAATCGCCTACTACCCTTTCATATGACACAGAACACCAAAAAAAGGATGTGCCAAACAATTCTTCTACTGTTGCGTGTGTATTTATTGCCATGGTAATTTTTTTACAAAGCCCTTACCTAGCAACTATAAGGAAATACATACATAGACAGACTGATGGGAGGCATTTATGAAGTATGCTGTTGAAATTGGCTCAGGTTCAGGCATTCAAAAGTTGATGGGAGGGGATTCACAGACATGCAGACACACAGACAGCATTACGAATTCATAAGGTTACTTTTCTTCTTTCAAAATAGGAAAATTATAAGGGAAAGTTAGTAAATAGGTCACAAATTGATCTAAATGTAAACCACGTGACATTTGAACTTGAGAAAAACATTTGTTTTTGACATCCATCACTTTTCCAGTGTGCTGAAACCCACAACATAGAAATCTTTTGCCTGTTGTCTCTGCCACTTCTGCACTTGGTCAGGCATCATCCGTGGCTTTTGAATGTCCCTGAGAGAATTTCTGACCCATTTGTGAACTGATTTACATGACAAACACTTCCCACTATAAACATTAAACATTTCTTTATGAATATCCTTTGCATTATGTACTTTTACCCATAAAAACCCCACAACAGAACGCTGCTCTCTGATAGTACACTCCCGAAACATGGTCACCATTTTGGCTACTGAAACCAGCCTCTGAACATGTGCATGTGTGTCGGCTATCTAGATTGTCATGAAGCTGGACTGTGCTACTACCTAGTGACACACAGAACACCTACTATGTTCTTTACAGCTGTTTTACTTCCATTTGTGGTCTATTTACTGACCCTCCCTTATATGCTTATAAGACCCTTTGTCTCCCACAAATCATTGAGGATGACTCACTACTCCTATTTTCATGCAGTTATGTCATATGGTATAATTTTCTGGGGGAATTCCTCTCATAGTAACAACATATTTAAACTGCAAAAAAGGGTCATAAGAATTATTACAAATTCTAGAAATAGGGACTCCTGTAGGGATCTGTTTAAGAAATTAAGAAATATTACTGATTTACTCTCAGCATATATTCTCATTATTAACCTTTGTAACTGATAATATTTCCTTATTTAAAATAAATTCGGAGTTATTTGATATTAATACTAGAAGCAAAAATAATTGTTACTGTTCACAACCAAGGTTATAAATTTATATAAATGGTGTTTATTACATGGGTATAAAGGCATTTAATCACTTACCTTCTTACATAAAAAAATTGTTAGATGATAAGAACCAATTTAAAAATAATTAAAAAATACCTTCTACTAAATTCTTTTTATTCACTGGAGGACTTTCTTAATAGTAAATACTAATCTTAATGTTATATTTTTATCCATATGTTTTATGCATCATAAGGTGCATTATTTTTGCATAAGATATACAGGGTTAGCCTAAAAGAAATACACTTACAAAGTTTTACAGAAAGAAGAGTTTTAATAGCATGGCCAAGATACTTACATGGTTTGAAAAGTACGCCCTGAAGTTAACATGGGTACAGCTTTTTACAGGATACAACACAAAAAATGTTCACTTTAGGTGAATCCCTCACATGCTCTACTACAGCTCTCGGGTTTTCAGTTCCCCATATATGAACGCTGTGTTTGTTCACCAGACCACTAATGTGGAACGTTGATTCGTCACGGAAAACTAGCTGGTTAAAGAAATTACTTCCTTCATTCCATTGCTGCATGTCTATATAGAATGAGTGACGGAGTATTTTGTCGTTTTCAGTGAGGTTCTGCAATAATTGCAACTGGTAGGGGAACAGTCGTAAATGTTTACGCAAGATATTCCACACAGTCTTTGTGGAATGTGAAGTTCTAAACTTGCACGTGTTGTTGACTTTTTCTGGGCTGCGTGTTTCACGAACACGAGTCATTTAAACTGTCCATTTCTTTTAGGCTAACCCTGTATAATCACTTACTTTCTGGCATGGAGACTTGTATTAAACTTAAGATGTTGCCATATATAAAGTAGGAAGATAAATCATTTTGGTTTATTGTTTTATCTGACCCATGCTTAATTTTCATAAAGCATGTGTATTTGTACTATTTCTTAATTGCTATGTTACGTATTTAGTGTATAGGTTACCTGTTTGTGACTGATTCTATATTCATCAGGTGTATTCTGTAGCCTTGACTGGATCGATGGAATTTTACAATAAACAATCGATTGATGCTAATAGTAATAGCTCCTAAAATATAGTTATTTGATGATTTTTCAAAGTTCAATTTACCAACATTAATTTTAAAGTGTAGAACCTTTAGCATGATTATCTACACTAACCTGATCATAATGCAAAAATCAGAAAAGAATCTAACAGTTCAATCTGGAGGCCATATAAGCTGAACTTTTCTGGTTTAAAATTGAAATGTTTTTTTTTTTTTGCTGTGAGAAGAACGGTCAGTAATTTGTAATTTGTCCATAATATACTCTTCATGAAATATACTATCTTCAAACCTGAGAAGAAGCAAAGTTAATTGTAAACACAAACTACAAATAATTCTTTAATTGTAAAAACAAACTGAATACTTACGTTCTGTTGCTAAATTGCGAACTTCATCCAACCAGACAGCCTTTGCTAATCCTTTTAACAACTTTAAGAGGAATGGCAAAATTCTGTCACGATGTTGTAATTTTGATTCAAGGAAGTATATTCCAAGAGCAATTACTGCATCCTGTCCTCTCTGATCCAGTCGAAAAACACCCTGGGCAGTTTCTTGTGGACATAATGCATACAGTGTGTTCACCTACAGAAAGTCACAGAAATCAAAATTCCTGCCGATTTCAATTCCATGTCTCAAATCAAGCATGACAACTGATGCTGAGCAAAGAACTTACTAAATTAACTTCATGGAGCTGAGCCCTTCTTGAGAAACCAGTTGTGCAGCTAATCAAGAACTTACCAGCATTTTATGGAACAAGAGCCCTGCACTGGTCCCTATCCTGAGCCAGATCAATCTAGCCCATAACACCCCATCCTGTTTCCCTAAGATCCATTTTTGTTGAACACAGATGATTTTTAAATTAGTTTATTAATTCCAAGCAGAGGAAAATTCTACTTTTAAGAGTCAACCTGTATCACTGAAAAATAACAATTAAATATAAACAAGACACAGGGCTCTTGAGAGTTAAAGCATGGAATGTGTATGATTCTGTCCACCTTAAAGTCATCAGTAATGTTATGTTAGATTAGTCACAATAACATTATTGTTATCTTCAATACCTTTGTAGTATTTAAAGGTTACAAATGAAATCATCATATAAGGTGGGGAATAATAAGCTGACCCTATACTTCCTACTTTTCTGAGGTAGTGAATTACAGAAAATTTGCCATCCATGTGCAGTAGAGGATAACAGTAAAATAAATTAACTAAACCCATCCCCTACTCACAAAAAACATGTTTTAAATACTAGATTTTAGTTTCAGTTAGCTTCTGTGGATTCTCGTATCACATTCAGCATTTAGTAATTCTTATATTTTACAACAGACATCTTCAATCACAAAATGTTTCAAGGTTATATTTTAGCGTCCTGTTGCACTGATTTAAGTCCATGATTTATTTAATCCGTCTTGCAGTGCATACACTCATTTATTTCCTTCTCTCCCTCGCACTACATGTTTCGGCATAATAATGCCATCTTCAGGTGCTTACTTATCCACGTCAAACCAGTTCATTGCATGCCATGTTCACACATTAAAATAACTAAAATATGTATCTATCATATACATTGTCAAACGTTAAAAATATTAAAATTGTTCAGGATACCACATCGCTACGTCGCCCCTCACTACGTCAGTCACGCCCATTCTCCTTTGTTGGAGCACTCCTTCACTATCTTGTGTGTTGTGCTTTTGTTGTGTCGTGCTCCTGCGACTGCGTGTGTTATACTCTGTATCCTGAACAATCTTAATATNTCAAGGGCTGTGTGAAAACATTCATGAAGTGTATTTTTGGACATACTTTACAGTTTCTAACATATTCCCTTTATGAACAAGCATTTTCACAAATAATAACAGAACGTCCACAAGTTCACAGAATCACGGTTAAAGTTAATAATGGTGTTACTTTTTTATTTATTTATTCTTTTGTAACGAGGTGACCCTTTGGCAAAGACGAGAACTACAGGAGTATAACATCCCTGCACATAACATGGGCCTCTCAGATACAACACAGATTCATGGTGTTGTGCTCTGGTTTATGATACTGTATAAGTCAGTGGATGGGTACCAACCTTTTGGAGGGACATACTGCCTAAATCTTCTACCTTGCAGATGGAGGCAATACATGTATTTTCCTCCAAACCACTGGTACCCACCTACCAGACTGAGTGGTATCATAACCCACAAGACTACAATATGAATAGACAGTATAATATATTAACTCTTTATATGTAAAATGAGGTCTCTCTAAATAACAGAATGCTGGCTATAAACACAAGTTAAGTCCTGAATTCATGTTTTGGATGTATCTTGTACATAATGATATGTTAGTGTAGTCTTGTCTAGTCTAGTCAGGGCTTAATTTTCTTTAGTACTGCATTTAGGACAAAATGAAGTAACCTGGAACATATCATGTGTCAACATCTAGCAGTGGAAGTGTGAACTTCAGCAGTCAGTTATTGCTATTTGTGGCCCGCGCCATAGCTCAAGCGGTTAGTCGCTGGCTTCCCACCACTGGAGCCCGGGTTCGATCCCAGGTCTGATCAAGTGGGATTTATGGTGGACAAAGTGTGGCTGGGGCAGGTTTTCTCCGAGCACTTCGGTTTCCCCTGCCAATCTTCATTTCACCAATTGCTCCACAATCACCCTCACCTATCATCTGGGGCTGGTACAATAGGCCAGAAGTGGCTGCAGTACAAGGCACTTAGTCCCACCACACTAGCAATAAAAAAAATACTGCTATCTGTAGTTTATTTCACAACATTATCCTCGACTCAGATTATATGGCACCAAAAGATTGTATAATAATCAACAATGAATTGGAAAGGATATTGAAGGAACTGTTATGGCTTAATTTTAGTTACTATCTTGACATTTTCTTCGAGGGACTGAGAAAGCCATGAAAGAACTCAGTACAGTTAGCGTCCTGGCCGAGATTCAGAGATTCAAACAGCCACCTCCCAGATACAAGGCTGAAACATTACAGCCTAAGCAACTTTTCTTGGTGTCAAATATATTTTCTGCTTTTCAAACTGATAATGAAGAAGGAAAAGGGAATTGAGACAACGGTGTCATAAAATTATTTGCTGTTTTGGGAGCTCCCAGTGCCAAAAACAATTGCTATGTACTTAATATGAATATGACCTTGATCGAAGAGTTTGGGCTGATCATACTGATTAGCTGTACTAGTAGAATTGGTAGAGAATTTGTGCTTTTATGTTGCATATTTTACACATTACTTTCTGTCACTGGAGCCAGGGTAGCGTAGTCGGTATGGCGACTGACTATGGGCTGGACGACTGAGGTACCGGGGGCTCTTTCCCCGTGGGTAAAGCAGCCGGGGCACGAAGCTGATCACACCTCCAGCTAATGCCGAGGTCAAGAAAATGTGGATCTAATACAGCCACTCCCCCATACGCCTTCATGGCTTACTGTCTACTTCGTTGAGCACAAGGTCAACTTTATCTTCTTTTACCTTACCATGTCACTACTGCCATCTTTAACTCTACTGCAGTTTCGGAAAAAAACGGTCTATATAACGACCATTTCTTTTCGTGACCCTGTTATACAATGAGTGTGCATACTCTCTACAGATAACCTCCTCTGTTACTAAAGTATTACTTCCCGTCATTAGTGAGATTTGTTCCGATATTACAGTTTACCTTTTCCCATGGCGTTTCTTTAATTGCAGCCAGACATCTTGCTAAATGCTGCACAGTCTTCCTAAAAAATAATTTCTCATCACAAGCCATTCTCCGTCTCTTCCTTGCACGACTAAGCTTAAACGAACAGCATCCTATCCGATCCTATCAGGCACAGTACAAAACCTTCACGGAAACCCCATCAACAAGAGTAGCGTAAGAACCATTAGTGGCACGGATACAGAATGAGTCAAAGCGGTAACAGCCGCTGTCGCCCAACCCTCATTACCAACATCAATTATACAACATTCCCTCAAACAGACCGATAGTTAGAATCGGCACGTTTTGTTCCGCATTGAAGATTTCTGGGTAAAAACACCGTGTAGATCCGTACCAACGGTTTGGAGGATATGCCTCCGCCAACATTTCTGCACTGACGAAGATGGGGTATACTCTTTCGGAACTGCTATTTACCTTTATATAGTGTCACAACTCAAACCTAGAAGACAATAATGTGAATAAACAGCCAATTCCACATGACTAATCTAGACCAAAAATAAAATATAAGGATATATACTCGTGCATACGAGAATCGATAAATGATCCTCATGCCCGTCCCATTAGACTATAGGCCTACAAAGTCATATAATTTAAAGTGACATTAAATAATCACTGCGTGTAATACAGCTTTGTTAACTAAATTACAAATTAATCAATACGAAAAACACGATGCTGTTAAAAACATTCTGTGCATACTCCAGTACTGAAATAAGACTTATGGCATATTGTAAATTCAGTTGTGATACTGATAGTCTTCAGGAACCAGTTAATGTATTTGTGTATTTAGTGGAACTGGATTCAATGCACGCAGAAAGTATTTGTAATATTTTATTCTCTACAATGCAAGCGTGTGATTTTATCAAATGTCATTGTAGCTCAGTCGGTATAACGACTAAGCTAAGTTTTCTCTTCTCCACGGCATCCATACTGTCCTGTCTGACGAATACCGGCGAAAACTTCCTTCTCAACAGGCTAGCCTGAGCTAGTAATGGAGTTCTTCTTTGCAGCAGCCCGGTAACTGCGAGCTGGCTGGCCGGAGAAGCTCCTGCCACGGATGGCTGGTGGCGATGAGTGCTAGCGATCTCTGAAGGAGTAGGGTGGAGTCGGAAGTTACCAAAATCGTTGTTGTCTTGAACAGGTGGTTGCAACTGAGATAGGGGAAAGGGAAACACGGTAACTACTGCCTCTATGAATGACTGCAGAAACTTCACGCAGGTCTCGACCAATCGGAGAGCCTAAACAAACCTTTTTTAATACCCACAATTATATGCGGTTATGGTGGTGCATAATATGCAAATTGGTAAGTATGAATTTTGATTTGGTGTGGTTGCGAAACGAAAGTAGACATTTGCAAACGAAATTACAGCTCCGTGTTAAACATAAAATTTGTGTATATGAATATTATGCTTACTACCATAAATGGAATTAGAAACATACAGAATTCTTTCAAGACTAATTTTTTTGAGGTTATCATGAACTGTCATCTAAATGATATATTTTTATTAATGTTCTGTAACTTTCTGTTAATCCCAGAGATTGTCTGTTGAATGTGAAGGAGTTCTAAGAGTACCGTGATGGTGTTATAATTTTTGTATTGCTTCTTGCAATATAAACATGAAAACGAAAACGCGTGCTGCTGCTGCTGGGTGCTTGTCATCCAGCAAGCAAGGCATCAGATTCTTCAGTTTTCCAAGGGAACCAGCACAGTATGTCTATTTTAATTCAGGTGTAATTACTTTATTATGTGTTGCTTAATCCAATGAATAAATTAAGTTTAGTGTATGTCTGTGTTCAATTTATTCAACATAACCCAAAATTTTAGAATGTGTACCAAGTTTGTAATGTTTACTGAAGAATTATTTCTAGGTTTTGAGACTTTGTTCTACTTTTACAAGGCTGCGGTATGGGCAGGAAAAGGTGAAATATCCTGCACTGTTGATTCTGCTAGAATGCTGCACAATAAATATTTGTGCAGCAAACATTTCCTGGAAAGTGATTTCACTACAGCTCAGATGCTGCTTCACAGTCACTCCCACAATCTCCTGTCCCTTCCTTGAATCCCTTGCCACATGAAGACTGTACTCAGGTTGTATTTCCCACCACCTACAAGACACTGGTGTCATTCCCTGTAACACATATTCCTATCCATGCACATGGTCCTTCCACTTCCTTTAAAATGTTTGCAGTGCAACAATTACCAACAGCAGCCACCAACTTTTGCAGTGATAGAAACCTCGTTTCTCCTAAGCCCTGTAAATATAAATGCTTCTGATGGCGAACTCAGGCATATCAATTATTGCAGCAAGCCACAACACTGTATTGGCTACAGGTAAGGACCACTGCACTCTATACTATGAATTATGTTCTGAGAGAAGTGGCTAGTGAGAATAATGAGAGCTAATTTTTTAAGTAATTGTTCCAAGAACCCAGTTGTGATCAAACAAATGTCATTGTCATCATTCATTACTTACAAAACTGTACGTCAATATACAATTTTATTATAAATCTTATTTTACTGTCTTATGTGCAACTTTTTAAGTTTTAAATTTTAAACCTAAAGTTAATAAATCGTTTCACATAAGACTGTAAAATAATAATTATAATAAAATGGAAGATTGCAACAGGATGCTACAATACAAACTTATCAATACAAAGTTATGTAGGATATGTCAAATGTTTTTAGGGTAATTAAAAATGTTTGAAAAGCAGATCACACTATCAGTAATATGATTTATAAGAGAATAAGGTGTTGACAACTGCTATGAGGAATAATTTACTGAAATATAGAAAACCTTTATAATGGCAGTCCCTTTCAAGTAAAGTGTGTTATTTTCAAATCTGAAGAAGTCCATCATGTAAGGACGCCCACTAATTTCATTTTTAATATTCTTCCAGTGGGGTGTTGTGGTGAATACCTGGCAACAGCTGTTTGGTGATCACCTTGTGAACACATGTGAAGCTATTCGTTTGTAGTCTGGTTTGAACAATAATCCAACCATGGGACAGATTGTAGATGCCCTGAAGACTTAACATCATCAGTTCCTTTGCTATCAGAGGTCTCTGTGGAACTAGTTGTGAGGATGATGGTGCTACTGTTGTGTGCAACCTACAGTCATTGTTCAGGGCACCTGATGCTTCTTCACCAAATCTGTCCACAAGTCGTGGCAAGGAAACCCCTGATGAAGTTCCTGAGTTTCCATGTTACTCAACAAGTACAGAAGGACATGGTTGCTGCAGTACATGCTGGTGACATGGAAGTGGTTCCATTGCCAGACAGGTGCTTCGTGGTGTCAGCTGTGATGCACGCAAGACATGCGTGACATCTGAAGTGCTGCTGTCAGCCAATGTCTTCATATATTTCTGAGACGTTGGTGTGGAGACTGTTGGTATGCTGTAACTGTAATGGAATCTATGATGGCAGGCAATTCAATTCATGTTGCACCATATCACAGCTGCCATTAAGAGCACCATTGACTTGGAGTGGATTAGGTGTGCTGGTTGTTCACTTCACTACCAATGAATAGTAGATGGTATTGTGAGATGTCTCACAAGAATTTACATTCCTTGGTGGTGTAAGTGGACAAACAGGTTGATGACTGAATCAGCCAGGCAAAGGGACACAAAGAGGAAGATTGAGATACTGAAACATCAGTAAGTCATTAGGAAAGTAATGCTTCTTCAACTTTGCTTTGTAATATCCTGCCCATACCAGCCCTGGAAATTGGCAGACAGCAGTTATTGAATTACTGGAATAATATATTCCAATTTCTCACATGAGGATCAATAGATATTTCATAAGTTTGATAAAGTAACCCTGGTGACAAGCAACTCCAACTACCGTACCTTCACATGCTCTTGCCTCAAACCTCTGGTATTGGGTAATTTGTTTATAACATTTGTCACCTACAGTCAGATTATGTACAAGAAACCTATTCTGATCTTGAGCTCCATCTCTTCCCTACTTTGCAGACTTGTTTCCTTCTTCCCAGTGTATTAGAACATCATTGTCAGAAGATGGTCAGAGTTCATTCTGCCCTCTATCTGAAATAATTATATTTCAATCAAGAATTGTGTGGGAAATTCTTTTCTGACTCAAATGGCTCTTGTTTATATGTGGGTAAGAATGAAGTGGCATCACTTTATAATTGACTTGCAATCTTCAGGTTACCTGTTTCAGCGTGAAACACTGAGGAGCAGAATCAATGTCAGGATTCAGTGTATATTTTGTAATTAAATTTATTAACTACTTCTTAGGTAGGACGTTTTACTTATCAGTGTCTACATATTTTATTCATCTAATTTGTTATTATGGGTATATCCCTGGAGTCATTGCATTATGTTGGCCATATTATTATGTTCAGCATTGAACTTGTGAACATTTACATATTTAAGATTTTCAAGGTTCATTATATTGCTTCAGTAATTTCATTATGTTGGCCATATTATTGAACACAACATAATGAAATTACTGAAGCAATATAATGAACCTTGAAAATCTTAAATATGTAATGTAGCACGAATGGGGGAGACGAATGCGTGTAGGATATTGGTGAGAAAGCCAGAAGGAAAGAGACCACAGGGAAGAACAAGGAGTAGGTGGGTGGACAATATTAGAATGGATCTTAGAGAGATAGGATGGGATGGATTGGATAGATCTGGCTCAGGATAGGGACCAGTGGAGGGCTCTTGTGAACACGGTGATGAACCTTCGGGTTCCATAAAATTCTGCGAAATTCTTGAGTAGCTGCAGAATTGCAGCTCCTCAAGAAGGGCTCAGCTCCATGAGTATGTAAATAAATAAGCGGCCTCTGTAGTCTAGGGGTAACGTTCCCACCTCATGACTCAAGGTGTGCAGGTTCAAACCCGGCGGAGGTCGTGGAATTTTTAAGGGCGGAAAAATTCAGGGAACAAGTCCTCCAGGAGGGACTTTAAGCCGTGGGTCCCGTGTCGTAGCTTTACGGCACGTAAAAGAACCTCATGCCTCAAGGAGGCCTCTGAGCCAAATTATTAAGGACATTTCCCGCCCGCCCAACAATAGTCTTAACGCCTCTGGTAGATGGGGGAATCATCTAGATAAAGCTGAGCCAGTAGAGGCCGAACTCGCTGGCTGAGTCGGGACTGATGGCACGCACCAGTATCGGTAGGGTATAGGGATTGGTAGAATATCACAGGGAGATGTACAATAGACCACTGGTTGCGGTGCATGGGGAAACCCACCCCCTCCAATAATAATAATAATAATAATAATAATAAGTATTATTGTGTTT
>NW_019727091.1:286344-287190 GCF_002891405.2 Cryptotermes secundus
GCCGACCACATAACTGTATTAAACGTACATTCATGGAAAATCTCTTTTGAAATTTCGTTTCCATTATCTCATGTGGATTATTATGGGATCACGTATGCACATTTCGTAAATTATTTACACCGTCCAAGGTAAAAGACACCTCATCACTGAATAAAATGACGCTCAACAGTTTGGGATGAGCTTTTATCCAGTGGCACAAATCCATACGCTGTGCATGGTTGCCTGGTTCCAGATGTTGTACCCTTTGATCATGGTAAGGATACAACTCTTCATCATTTAAATTTTGCCACACCTGCATACGTGATACGCCAATGTGAGAGGCCATTCTATGAGTGGACAGATACGGACTTCTCTGAACCATCTCAAGAATGTTCTCTCGTGTGTTTATCATTCGTACATCCTCCCTTTCAGACTGCACAGAAACACTCGGAAGAGAACCAGTATCACGCAATGTCTGGTGAATTCGCGTAAATACACTTCGAGATGGAATCCTTCGATCGGGAAAACGCCTCTGGTACTCTTCAACAGCAGCACGTGCATTGCCACCGCAAAATCCATACACAAAATGTATATCACAATATTCAACGTGTGAAAACACAAAAGGCATTTCAGCAACTCCGCACTACACGTAATTTACCAACCATTCACGACACTGCCGCAGCGTACTCTGTAGGCTCTGTAGGTAGCATATGAGCCACATGAGCTTACGACTAGTGTGAATCACCGCACTCAAGGACAAACATAGATAAGGCGTCTCAGCTGACAGGTACAGTGCGTGAACCC
Organism: Cryptotermes secundus; assembly: GCF_002891405.2. Lineage (NCBI taxonomy): Eukaryota > Metazoa > Arthropoda > Insecta > Blattodea > Kalotermitidae > Cryptotermes > Cryptotermes secundus. Next base: position 287,128 of record NW_019727091.1, read on the forward strand.
GCCAGAAGACCACACTTTTCTCGGGCCATTATCTCCGTAACCGTTCAACTTTGGACACAAGGA
>NW_019727091.1:287200-287453 GCF_002891405.2 Cryptotermes secundus
TTGACCATTCCTCCTGGGACACCCTGTATATATATATATATATATATATATCAGACTTTCAAGGTTCATTATATTTATAATGTGTATATATTATTAGTGCACACAATTTCACTTGTCACGTCACACTACATGTTTCGACATCATTCTGCCATCCTCAGGTGTATTAATCACGTTAAACCATTGCACTGCCTGCCATCAAGTGTCCATTTATAAAATGATATAAAATGTGTGTTCGTCGTTCAATAATAAAATT
>NW_019727091.1:287727-295950 GCF_002891405.2 Cryptotermes secundus
ACTTATTCGGAAACCACTATCACAGTAGGTGTTCTGAGTGCTAAATTACATACACACACACAATGCCTGGAATACACAATATTCAACTTTTCACAATCACAGCAGCCTTCCTGGTATTAAAATTTTTAAGTTTTTAAAACTTTGTTCTTTAAGTCAAAATTTTATAAACCATGCAGGTTCGTGTCACTTCTCCTATCGTCTTTCTTGGAGGGGGCTGAACTTGTGCCGTCTGTCTATCTTGTGAAGGAGATTCTTAGTATCGTCCATGTTTGTTCGTGGCTTGCTGGACGGAATTATTTTTGGCTTTGTTAGTGTGACGGACCAGAATGAAACAAACCAAAAAAAAAAAGTTTGTAAGAGTTCTGCAATTATTTTATTGCTTTTCGTATATTATTAAATGCAATCTTAATCTTGATAACAAGAGTGTACCAAATTCTCGAGTTTCATTATACTACTGAAATTAATAACAAATGGAAACTTCAGTATTATTACTTCCTATACATGATATATAACACATTAATGTAACTGAAAAGCTATGTTCTGTGCAGCTTTCAGGTATAAGTTGTAAGCAAAATTATGAAGTTGAATACAAGTATCTCTGATGGAAACAGAATTTTCTTCCAAGTTTACCCACCATCAGCTTTCCTAAACACAAGTATTCTATAATGTTATAGTTCAAATATCCATTGCATTTCAGTAAGGGGGTGTTGAATTGATGTAAATGAAATGTTCTTATTTTACAGGCACTGGTGAGAACTTTCTCCCGATAAATAATGTTGCAACCTGATATCTTGTACGAGTACTGCAGAGGTTCTTACTCCATTGTGTGTTTTCTGTTTTTGATCTGAGTTTGATATCATTTAACTCATTCCCCTTCATATGGTTTTGAGCGAAGTGATATTAAACTCAGTTTGGAAACAGAAAACACACAACGGAGTAAGAACCTCTGCAGTACTCGTACAAGATATCAGGTTGCAACATTATTTATCGGGAGAAAGTTCTCACCAGTGCCTGTAAAATATGATCATTTCATTTACATCGATTATTAATTCTAGCAATACGTGTAAACCAGTGATTTTTTGGGAAAGAGCAGTAAAAAAAATGCTGGTGGTAAAATAACATACTTTCTTACCGACAGGGCAGGTGGTATGACCGAGCCCTCGGCACTGGCTGCAGCCTTTTTTTTATCAAGAGAATGGCAGCTAGCCACTGCGGCAGCAGTGATGCTTCATGACGTCACGGCATTTATGTTGCCCGCCAATAGCATTTAGTTGCATCCCCCTGGTCGAGACCAGGATCCAGTGAGATTCAGATTATTATTTGGACGACTATGACTGGACGTGCCAAAGGAGAGTGACTGGTGGATTGGTCAGGTTACTGATTAGTAGTGCTCGGATTTCTACGACCTAAAAACTTTGAAAATATGCATATATTTATGCCCTAAAATATGACAGAATGGCCCACAAAAAATAAGTAAATATTTAACAAAAATTCCTAAGAATGGCAATTTATTAAGAAGTTTACAAAGTTATTTTGTCCTGAATAAATATCTTTAAGCTCTGAAGCATCGATCACAGCACATTGCTGACCCCATAAAGAGAAAAGCTGAATGGTGTTTTATTGAAAAGTGTACAAAGTTTTTTTTCTGAATAAATGTCTTTTAATCGTGAAGCATCCATCACAACACAATGCTGACCCTGTAGAGGGAAAACATGAATGAAAGTATTTTTATTTTAGCGTGAAAAGTAAAGTAAAGTGTGCCAATAGTTGCAGGTGAATAATTTGTACGGTACCTTAATCTTCCTTTTCAGTAGAGTTGCACTGAATGACAGCATGCATTTTCAAATTCTCGAACTTGAAGGACCTCCGATTGTCACTAACAATGGCCTTGTATTTGGAGAAACTCCTTTCTACGTCGCAAGATGTCACAGGGGCATACTTAAAACAAGTCAAATCACTTGCGTCAAGTTCTAATTCACTGTTGTCAAATTCAACTTCTTTGCCACAAAGAATGTCAGAAATTGTACACAGTGTTGAATATCCAGGATTTCGTTGGAGCACATTTTGTAATTTTGCACTAATTTTCACAGGAACTTCGTCCTGTGCTTGATGTAGTTCACTTTCAACTTTCTTAACAATTTGTAATGCATTGCACAGTTGCATGCCCACAGCTTCAAGTCTAATGATGGATTTTGATATCACACTGAAATTTGATTTTATGTACGCTATATTTCTTGACATGGTTGATGAAAACAAATTTTGTACAGTTCGAATTGAAGATGAATCATCTCTGTCAAACTTCATGAAGATATTTTTCAATCACATGATAGTGTGTGCAATAATAATCTGCAGCAAACAACAATCGCTGTCTACTTTCCGTGGTAATTTCTCTGTTTACACAGCTTCTATGTTTAGCTGTATTGCAGTGTTGTTGCACCGTAAAACGTTTGTCTGCCATAATTTCCACTTCACACATTTTGCAAAATAAAATTTCTCTGTCAGTACTAAAATATTTGTCACCAAACTCTTTAATAAAACCATGCAACTTCACGCTATTAGAGCACTTGACTTTAGGCATCTTGAAACTATACTGAACAACTGAAGTTATGAATACAGTACTGTATTGGACGGGTTTCGGGGAGAGGGTAGAAATTTACCGCTTTGTAGATGGAAAATTTTTTCATCAATATGCAAGAAACAAACTGGACTTCAGGTATCACTGCAGTGGAGGAGAAAAAGAGACACAGACAGAGGCAGAGGTGGCAATTTCTCTTTTCAAAGTGGTTGGTTGATTCTACACCAGGTCAAGAACCGTTACCCTTCACACTGTACAGTATTCCTTCAAATCCCATTACACAAGGCCAAATATTTCTAAGAAATGAAGTTCCAAATAACATCGTTGCCAATACTTGCAAATATATTTCTGAGCAATAAGTGAAACTCGCCTAAAATATGACCAAAAATATGATTTTATATCAATTCGGGCCAAAATATGACCTAAAGCTAAAATATGGTTCAAATATGCATTTATATGACCAATATATTTTCATGTTCACAAGAGTCAGAAATGCGTCTATATTTAATTATACATGTGAAAAGATGCCAGGATAAAAATATGACATGTCATAGAAATCCGAGCCCTACTGATTAGATTGGCTAGCAAGACTGGTTACTTGAGTGTTCGTTAATTGTGAAAGTGAATCGTCACCTTTACTCGTAAAAGACTGGGGGAGTGAGTGAGTGTGAAGTGCTACCATGCTCTGGCCAGCTAGCTCTAGTCATGGTGCCGGTGGGGCCCACGCAGTGTCAGACACGATGACGTTCGGTGTTTCTTCTTTTGACAAGTAACACGATACTCTAATAGCTAACAATCCAGACACAGCACAATAGATGAACTTAGTCCGGACGGGGCTCGTAAAAATAGGACAGCTCATTCAGACATCTCTGCCACAAAATGGCAACGGCGTTACTTGGAAATGCCTGGTCGACAAAGCGGAAAACGAAAAGAGCGTCATATGTAACCATATGGATGGGAAGGCCCTGTTCACTGGAATGCTGCGACTATATGCAGCAATACACAGAGAGTTAAAGGAGAGTCTCCTGCAGGAGTGTGCTCAAGAAAGAGAGGAGGCTGCACCCTACAGCAAATGTCGAAAGGGAAAACAGTGACTCTGATGGTAGCAGCACCAGCAAGAGGGTGGTGACAAATAACATCACAAAGCCATACTGAACTACCATTCATAGGTAGCTCTCCATTGAAAAGATTAATGTTTGTACAGTCATTCCATCAAAATCTTCCTCCAACCTCCGAAGATCTGTAGTTCCAGAATGACCAAACTGTAACTTCTTCAGCAAGATCTTCAGCTTTGGTTGCACATATTCCAGAATGTTGGAAACACCTGGCCCCTCACCACCATAACAGCCAATTACATGCAGAATACTGAAAAAAGGCAACTGAATTGCACATATCAGCATCTAGTCCTTGCTATTTTCCCAACACTTTCAAATCATCAGGATATGTAAAAATTACCATAAAAATGCTATGTAAACAAGAGATAATAACATGTAGGATTTGAGGTTCTCACAGTGGTGAATATGAAGAATATTGTCTTCTGGGATGTGGCGCCATGTAGATATTGTGTGAACTGACGTTTCGGTGCAATGTATCGCCTCCATCTTCAGGGTAGAAAAATTCGCGAGTGAGGAACCAGCATGAGGTGGTGGCTAGCAGACAGTCATCAATCAAAAACAGCCAGCTATATAAGAACAGTGGGAGGGAGGGACAGTGGGCCACATGTGAAATCAATAGAGGAGACAAGACAGGATAAAATGTACAAAAATACACAAGTAACTGTACAGGGACATTCAGTAATTGTGAATATAAAGGTCAGCTGGTAATTTCAAAACTTCATACAGTCACATTATTTCATTCTTGATAACTTATTTTTTATTTTGTCTTTCTAGCTTAAAAACTGAAGTAATGAAATTCACTTTCAAACACTCAGAACCCTAGAAGATTAAAAAACATGTTTTAAATCAGGTTGAATGCAGTAACAGGAAATTTAAAAACCAGTACATAAAAGGTTAATAAGTGAACAAATGTAGAGCAAAATGCATATAGATTTTAATCAAGGAGAAATTTACAACATATTTATTTCAATTTTCTGCATCTGACAGTTTCAGTTTCTTAATCTGGGCATTATTCCTAAAGTTTTAACTACTGTATATTGTGTTATTGACAGGGAAAGCAACAATATTCCAACAAAAGAAAAGGCACGTCTTCTAGTTTCTTATAAAATTGGGGGTGCCATAGCTCAAATGGTTAGTCACTGGCTTCTCACTGCAGCAGCCCAGGTTCGATCCCGGGTCTGGTCAAGTGGGATTTGTGGTGGACAAACTGGCGCTGGGGTGGGTTTTCTCCAAGTACTTCGGTTTCCCCTGCCAATCTTCATTCCACCAAATTCTCCATCATGATAATCACCCGGGGAGGGTACAATAGGCCAATCAGTGGCCGCCGTTCCAAGTGGACCCAGCTGGACTCCACCTCCCACTAAGTGAATTAACTTAATTAAAATGTTCTTATAATATCTGGACAGTGGCTTAAAAATGGGACGTGAACACCAGTACCCATCAGATTTATAGTTATAAGATAGGAATATACACATATGTATCCAAAGTATGTTCCTCCTCTTTGATGTGTGATATGAGAATGCTGGAGACATTCTTTTCCCATACTAGAATTGGAAATTTGACTGATGTATGTAAAACAGTCTAATATACACATACACAATCATATTTTTTGGAGGATATTTTTATAGTTGTATTATTCAACATCATTCATATTACACTTAACACTGTATTACAATATACCACATTTATTTGCATTTGCATATTCATAACTGACAACTCCAAATCAGGATTCCAATTTCTGTCACTCAGGACTAACATTATTTCATTCCTTTGCTGACACACAATTTCGCCTGTGTTTTACCCAATTCAGAAAACTGGAAATCAGTGTACCACAATAATTACATGTGAAAGGTGAGCACTTAAAATGTGATTTCATATGGCTGCTGATATTCGAAAGAGAATGGACGACTTTTGCGCATATGTCACAGATGTATAAACTACCTTTCTTGGAAGGTGACTCCTCTACCTCACATGAGTATGGATGATCAATGCCAGTGGTATACTGTGTCCTGCAGAAGAACCACAAAGACTGTACTCTTTCAATAGGAGCTAAAGAATGGAACATAAACATTTACTAAAAATCTCTAAAAGCTACCTGAACGAACATCTTTATAACGGTTGTGGACAGATGGAAAATTTGGAGATGTTTCTAATGTTTTTGGGCTGTACTGGCAAAGCCCAGTAACTTTGATTACAGTAATACAACAAAAAGGTAGTCAGTAACACCTTCCAGGCAATAACTTGGCTATTTCAGTCAGAGGAAACTGCAAAGGCACTTAATTACAATTATGGCTTGAAAATTAAAATTTGTAAGTTGAAGCAGTCCCTCCTTGAACTTCTCCCTATTAAACAATTCATGCAAAGTTCTGTAATTTCGTAAACTGAAGAACAATGACAATGTTTCTGAGAATTTCATTAACCACAAAATCCGTTTCTGTGACAGGTTATGCTAGAACCTGGATGAGGGTGGAATTATTGTCATGACCTTTAGGGTCTCTTTATCAGGGTTGGAGTAGATATTGGTTTTACTGACCACTTATGAATCGTAACTACAACTATAACAGTCTCACTGAATTACACACTCCAAATATCACTGCAGCACACATAAAGTCTTCTCTGTATTCACTAAACGTTTCTTGGTAACAGATTTCTATGGTGGGGTATTCTACCCTGTTTGCGAAAGCTTTGCCTGCCTCCCTCTTATGTGGTCCTTGGGTAGTGTGGGACTGGCAAACTGTTCAATGACTGTGGAAAAATCTTGCAAGGATTCTTTGACACCCTGCGTCATTGCTTGTGGCTGACTGCAGTATGCAGTGGCAAGCTGTGTGCTGGTCTCCAAAGCGGTCCTCCAAAGGTTTCGTCACAGGTCGCGCCTTTTGGGACTCCATGTAGCACATCCGGTGGCCTGGTCCTGCAAGGCGGTTATCAAATATGTGGATTCCTCCAGGCGCATCCGGCAGTTGTATTCTGTTAGTCTTGAACTGGAAACATGACCCATGATGTAGCCCTACCAAACTTCGGTGGCTTCGCTGCACCTGCGCCGGTTCCATGTTCCTCTTCTGCTCTCGGCCTGTGCCCCAATTTCTACTAACTTGATGCCGAGCTCTCGTAGCGTTTTATCTATTAGGGGCTTCCTCATATGTGTCTCGCCCTCGATCATGAGGCTGAGCTCTTCGTGAAGGTGCTTCTTTTTGTGTCTGTTATAGTTTCCAGGAGGCTCTTTATTCGCGTATTGATGGACGTCCTTGTGGACACCTGTTTCATCAAACATCTCTGTCAGTTCCTTGCTCAGGCCCTGCGTCTCTTGGTCGACACACAACAGGATGTCTCCCACCCAATGTTTGATGGCTTCCTCTAACTCGAACACGATGGAGTGTACTGTGGCCTCCATCACCTCTTGATGTATGTCCATCTTGGGTTTCATTTCTGCTTGGGTGGTCAGTGTCCAGGCTTGGTTGGTATCCATGTGGGAGACAAGAGTACTCCGAATGACTTCAAACTTCTAATTTTTGGTTTTTATTTCAGCTTCTATCTTGGCTTCCAGCCTTGCCATCTATTCTTTCATTTCCTTTAGAGTGGTGCCCGCCTTGGCTTGGTTGGTTCTTTTTTCTTCTTTCTTCTTTCATTTCTTTAGATTTAAGTCCATCTTGGTTTCCATTCTTGCCCACATTTCTCGATTGACTTCCATTTTTCTGTTGGTTCTGATTTCAATCACGAGGCTTATCATCATGTGCTCCACTTCTGTAGTGTGGCAATATAACTTCTTACTGCCATCTCCATGTCATATGTTTGGGTGTGACTCCAATCCAGCCACTTCTGACACCAGCTGTCACTACTTTTAGTGACTCTCTACGGGGTTTTGGATTGGACATTGGTTTTACTAACCACTTACGAATTGTAACTACAAGTAACTATAACAGTCAGGCCACGCCATAGCTCAAGTGGTTAGTCACTGGCTTCCCACCGCAGTGGCCCAGGTTCGATCCTAGGTCTGGTCAAGTGGGATTTGTGGTGGACGAAGTGGCATTGGGGCAGGTTTTCTCCAAGTAATTTGGTTTCCCATGCCAATCTTCATTCCACCAAATTCTCCATCATCATAATCACCCGGGGCAGGTATAATCGGCCAACCAGTGGCCGCCATGCTGAGTGGACCCAGCTGGACTCCACCACCCACTATGCGAATTAAAAGAAAACAGTCTCACTGAATTACACACTCCAAATATCACTGTGCCTATAGCACACATACAGCCTTCTCAGTCTTCACTAGTCATTTCCTGTTAACAAGTTTTAAAACAGTAACTATTACAGTGCCGGTCACGGTAGCCAAGTGGTCTAAGACATGCACTGTCTTCGCTCGCTCGAAAGCCGGGATTGTGGGTTCGAATCCCACTCAGGGCATGGATGTTTGTGTGCATTTTTCTGTGTTTGTCTACAGGTAGAGGCCTTGCGACGAGCTGATCACTCGTCCAAGGAGTCCTACCGAATGTGTAAGATCTAGTAAACCGAAGTGAAACGGAGAGTTTCGTTTCATGG
>NW_019727091.1:295965-333569 GCF_002891405.2 Cryptotermes secundus
AAAAAAAAAAAAAAAAAAAAAAAAAAAAAAAACATTACAGTATCACTGAATTACACACTCCAAGTACCACTGTAACTATATCACACATAATGTATTCTTTGTATTCATTAGACGTTTCCTGGTAATGGACTTTAACACTATCCAATTATGTCCTTACCATCTTGCACACAACCCACAACTGAACTAAGCTCTAAACTTGTCTCTCAGTACAGTTCACATAGAAAACACAGTTCCTCTATTGTTGTTCAATTGTTGCTGCAGACGAGTGTTCACCACACCGCTGCACAGCAACAGTTGCAGCATGGACTACAGAAAACACCGCTTATAACAGTTCCTCTGTTGTTGCATACTGAGTCCTTGCTCTGTGACCCTCTTTGTTTGCAATCATTATCTACTTATGGGCCTACATGCTACAATATATACACATCATATAAATCAATAAAAACAAAACCAAATTCTGTTGAGTTCAGCAAAGTTGAGCAGAAAATCATAGCTTTCTCAAGGTCTGTTCAAATGCTGAAGCAAAACATTAGTGAATTATCAGACAATGAAGGAGCTAAGTGGTCAGCTTCATGTATCTATTGCCAAGGAAAAAACTTCAGGTATTTACTAGCAATTGCAGTTATGAGGTTATTGAACTTCACATTCAAGAAAACATCCTAATACCCACAAAGGGAAAAAGAAATTTCAACAAAACATTAGCTCAGTTACAACACTTCCATTCGACAAAGAGCATATTAACCTGAAGAAATGATTATCCCTCACTTCTAAATAGGGTATCAGACATCTATTGCAAAATAAAGCTTACCATTTTAAACTTTCTACTCGTTCAACAGTAATGGGTTGCTGATGAAAGCCTGAAGAGTTCGCCATCTCATTTACATCTTCCTTTGCTGTCCCAAACCAGGGCCTCCTCAGCATTATATCAGTTTTCCCACTACTCTGTGGTATCATTCCAAGTGTCATACTGCCTGTCTGTTCAACAAATTCACCAGCAGTGTCTTCATTTGACATCAGTGTTCCCACAAATTCAGAGCTTATACTTTCAACACTGTGATCAGAACCTCTTTCAGTGTGCCTAAGTTCTTGACTCTGAAATTCTGAAACATTATGTTCATGACCACTAGTGAACTGAGTTTGGTCAGGTACACCTTCATTACAGCCAAGCACTACAATACTCATCTCATCAGTATTCAAATTCTGGTATCCACTGTCAGCAGTACTAATACTCGATGCTAAGCGTATCATTTCCTGGTCAGGATGTGGCTCAATTGTCATCTCTTCCTTCACAACAATATCCTGTCCACAAATAGAGATAACTTTCTGAATTAAACAGATTATTTTGTATGATAACAATATGGAGATTTGTTGAATAAGATATGAGGTTTTCATGGCTCTCAAAATAAATATTGCGATCTGGCTTATGATACTCAGTAGTCTAGTAGGTTGATAGCAGTCTTTCAGGGTAACCAGCTTCCTCCATCCTAAGGGTAGACGTGAAAAAATTAGGATGTGGTTATATTATTTAGGAAATGTTCAATGAGAACAGTAGAGGAGAGCTGCAAATAGGGACAACTATCATAGAGAGCCCTGCAAAAGTTATTGTTCTAATATGCTGAAAGTGACTAACTATAATTTTTCAAGATCAATGCTGAGTTGTCAGCATTACTGCTTCGTATTGAGGACATCCTAGGTTCAGGTCTCAGCCTGGAGGCTGCCTAACCTGACTGGTTTCACATGAATTTCCTCAAAATATGCTATAACCGCTTCCTCCCAAATCCTTTACAATTTATCACTCACTATTCTGAGATTCGTCATGGTTTCACAGTCTGTCCAGGCAAATCCTGGGACATGGCCTTACGAGACATTGCCACTTCCATTTCCTTCTTACCTACCGAACCTTCAAAATTCACAATACACTATCATCCTCCCATTCCATGCCATATAACCTATGAAGCTGAAAAAGTATCAAGGCCATCTCTTATATTCTGCATGCAGCATTCATACATACTGTCATGTGTATTAGTGACTAATAACATGGGTTCTGATGAATGAGTTTATTTAATTCTTATACACACCACCAGTAACTACATGTAATTAGAGCACTATCACTATTTGTACACTTTATAATTCAGTTACATATACCAGTCTTCTCCTGATAACACAATTAAAATAAAGGGACTATAAAAGCCTCAATCACACACACCAGATATTACACATAAAGTCTCCTTTTCATAGCCGCACTCTTACAACTAACTCTTAACTACAATGCACTGTACTGCACTCTTAGCCATGATGGCTTCGAGTCCTTGACTCATGGCTTCTCAGCTGTGAATACTTGCAAACATTCAGAACAGACAACGCAGAATACACAGTTCTACTGTTGCAGAGCACAGACCACACAGAAAGCACAAGTCGCGTGATTCCTACCCAGTGATTTCATTGATGCGCTGACTGTTGCCTAGCAATGAGCTATAACATTCTCCCTTTTATTGTGTATATCGCGGGGTGTTTATCAAGCTGTTGCCTGGCAGTGCATTAACATGTCACACTATATACACAATTTCACACACTACCTCATTGTATGTCCCATGTAGTAATCACATCACTGAGGTGTGTGTGCAACACGTTTTTATTCCTGAATGCTTCATAAGCAAAGTCCTACATTTCATTTAAAGTGTAAGATTAATAAAGGCTTGATCAAAAGGGGAAGCACAATAGATCATTGAAGGTTGCGGTGTGAGGGCCAGATTATCATGGCCCACCCCTCATACACTCATTCATTCTCTTCTTGAATGCACAATGTCATGAAGTGCTCTGCCACTGTAGTCCCAACAGGCATATGAAATTTGAAGCATGCTAGAGGCTGGCACATAGAACATCACTCACTCATGGAGCTGAGCCCTTCTTGAGAAGCTGCCAATTGTGCAGCTACTCAAGAACTTCCCAGCATTTTATGGAATCCGAAGGTTCATTATCATGTACACAAGAGCCCTCCACCGGTCCCTATCCTGAGCCAGATCAATCCGATCCATCCCATCCTATCTCTTAATATTGTTCACCCACCTATGCCTTGGTCTTCCCAGTGATCTCCTTCCTTCCAGCTTTCCTGCCAATATCCTATATGCATTTCTCCTCTCCCCCATTCATGCTACAAGCCCTGCTCATCCCATCCTCCTTGACTTGATCATCTAATTACACTTGGAGAAGAGTACAAGTTATGAAGTTCCTCATTATGCAGTTTTCTCCAACCTCCTGTCACTTCATCACTCTTCAGTCCAAATATTCTCAACACCCTGTTCTGAAACACCCTCAGTCTATGTTCCTCCCTTAATGTCAGAGACTAAGTTCCACACCCATACAGAACCACAGGCAAAATTATAGTTTTGTATATTCTAATTTTTATGTTTTTAGACAGCAGACTAGAAGACAAAAGGCTCTGGACTGAATGGTAGCAAGCATTACCCGATTTCAATCCCATCTTAATTTCCTCCTGAATCATGTTTTGATTTGTTATAGTCGTTCCCAAATATCTGAACTGAGCCACATATTCAAAACATCTGTTACCTATCTTTATGTCATGATTTTGCCCCGCACTTGGGTGACGAGATACTAACATATACTTTGTTTTCTCTGTGTTTACTTCTAGACAAATCTCCTTACTAGCTTCAATTAAAGTTTGTGTGTTTCTCTTTATGTTATCTATATTATAATCCAGTAGATTCACAGCATTAGCATGGACCAACAGCTGATGTGTCCCATTTAATTTCGGTCCCACCTGATTTTCTTGGACCTTCCTAATGGCATATTCAAAAGCAAAGTTGAAAAAGCAATGGCATTAAAGCATCTCATTATTTTAAACCATTCTGGATACGAAAATTATCAGACATGTGGACTTTACCATACGAGTATGTTTCGTTTAAACGCATTTTAATCAACCTGAGTAGTTTCATCAGAATTTGTCCAATACTTCCTTCATAACTGAATCACAGGCTTTCTTGAAGTCTATGAATAGCTGATGTACTCTCATTGTACTGCCATTTTTTCTCCAGTATCCGATGAATGCAAAAGATCTCATCAGCAGTTGAGCTGTTACCTCGAAACCCATACTGGTGATCCCCAATAATTTCATCTACGAGGGTTGGAACTTTAATAGTGGCAACACTGCTGTAGAGATGCCATGCAACGGAACCAAATAATGTTGCTTATACCACACGTTAGTTACATACCTACCTTACCTCAGAGCAAATGGACTCTCCCTTCCTACATCACGTGCATACACAGTGACAAGAAGAACAGAGCCTCGTGTTAGCTGGCGGTCTAATGCAGTGTTGTCACGATGTTTTCGAAACAGGAACAATGGAGTTGGATAAAGATTGAATGTGCCAGAGGCCGTACAGCATGACAGTGTCATCAAGGTCTTCAAGAGGCTTGCGGGGAATCTGCAATGCCTTACAGAACAGTGGCAAGGTGGGTAAAAGTCTTCAACGAGGGATGCCAAAATGTGGCAGATATGCGTCGGCCAGGTCGTTCTAGTGTCACTGAAGAAGTGTATGCTCTTTCTGTGTTACTGGAGAGTTATCGACACCATACATTTCACGAGCTGGCCGGAGAGACAGGATTAGCCCGTATGACTGTGCTTCATATTCTGAAGGAATGCCTGGGCATGAGAAAAATTGCATCAGGATGGGTTCTGCATGATTTGACGGAAATGCAGAAATGGCTACAATATGATGCTGCTCGTAGCCACTTGGAGCGCTATGAGCGCGAAGGAGAGGCTTTCTTATGCTGTATCATTATGCTGGATGAGACATGGACCAAATTGTACGAGCCACAAATGAAACGCCAATCGAATGAATGGCATCATTACGGGTCACCACGAAAATCAAAAGTTCGTCAGAACCCCAGGAATGTGAAAGTTATGGTGATTCTCATGTATGACTGTAATGTTATCCTAATGCATACCATCAATGTGCAGTATTACTGTTCATTTTTTGGAACACAACCTGCGACCAGCTTTGAGAAAGAAGTGGCGACAATTTCTGCAGAACCCACCCATCATTTTGCAGGACAATGCTCGGCCGCATGCAGCGCAAGCTGTGGCTGTTTTGTTTGATCGATGGGGCTAGGAAATGCTGTACCATCCACCATACTCCCCGGACTTAAGCCCTTTTGACTTTGACTTGATTCCTAAGATGAAGGAACAACTTCGTGGCATTCGCTTTAGAATTGTTCCATAGATTCTTCAGACAGTAGACCACTCCATTCGAACTATCAACACAACAGGCACTACTAAAAGTATTCTATGACTTCCACATCACTGCAACGGGTTGTACACAATGCTGGTGACTACATTGAAGGACAGTAAAACTTCAAAACATGAATATATTTTGTATCAGTTGTAAATAAATAGTTTTCACTATTAAAGTTCCAACCCTCGTATGTATAGACTTAACGTTGAGAGAAGAATATTGGATGAAATTTTATATGAAGTTAATAGCAGTGATATCCCACGATAATTACCACAGTCAGTTTTATCACCCTTCTTGTGAACTTGTACAATAATAGACTCCTTCCACTGATCAGGCAATTTTTTCTTATGCCAAATAGAAGTAATCAGCTCATGGATAATAGAATGTAATATTTTGCTTTAATAATTTCTGCTGGAATTTGTCACAACCTGGCGATTTATACCTTTTCAATTTCGCAATAGCACTTTCAACCTCAAAACGGCTAGGATAAGGTACTAACAGCTCAGCTGTATGTACTTCTATCTGCCTAACATCACTGACCCTATGTACATTCAATAACTGAGAGAAGTAGTTCTTCCACCTATTCAAAATGTTGTGGGAATCTGCAAGCAGATGACCATTCTCATCCTTCATTAAGTTACTTCTAGTTTGGTAACCCCTTTTTAAAGTCATTTATTCCTCTATACAGGTCTCTAACGTTCTTGTTCTTACTGTTCATTGCAAGCTGATCAATTTTGTTTTTCAGATATGACCTCCTTTTATTCCTGAAAAGCCTGCTGGTTTCATGTCTTATATTGTTCAGATTATCTACATTTATTTCCCTTGGATCCTGTAACCACTGTAATTTGGCCTGTTTTCTTTGGTCTAATAATTCTGAGTGTCCTTCATCGAACCATGGCTTATGCTTCTTTGGTTCATATTAACCTAGACTCTCCTTGGCAGAAATTTTGATATTCTCTCTAATAGTTCTCCAAGTTTTATTAACATCCACCTCAGTGTCTTTAAATTTTCCAAAGCAGTGAACCTATTTGAGATTTCAACATGATACTGCTCTTTACCTTCTAACTCATTTCATTTCTTGAGATTCAACCTCTCCACATGAAATCTGTGCATTGTTTGTTTACCCACTGCCTGTCTCTCCCTAACTTTGCCACCACCAGGTAGTGGTCAGTATCACAATCTGCTGCCCTGAACAATTAGGCATCAAGTATACTTGAATGCCGTCTCCTATCTATCAAAATATTGTCAATTTGATTGTGTGTCTTCCCATCAGATGTCCAAGTAAATTTATGGATCTTACGATGTGGGAACATTGTACATTTGACAGTAAGATTTTTCAATGTGGCAAAGTTGACTACACTATACTAATTTCATGCAAACTCTCATTCCCAATCATTGGTCTGGAAATGTCTTCCCTGCCTACTTTTGCATTGAAGTCTCCTAACAAAATTTTCATATGGAACTTCAGGAATTTATCAAATACATGTTATAGTTTTTCGTAGAACCTGTCCTTTATATCATCAATTTTATCTTCCATTGGCGCATGAATATTCAGAATGATGATATCACACCAGCAACCTCTTAGTATTATGTATGACAAACTATCATTAATGAACCCTACCCTCTTAACTGCTGATACGATTCTCTTATGTACAAATAACCTGTACCTAATGCATGATTTTCATTCCCCTTTCAATAGAAAAATGTATATTCGCCTGCTGGTTCAATGCCACATCCATCCCATCTGACCTCCTGTACTCCCACTAAATCTAACCTATATTTTGAGATTTTATCTGTCACTGCCCTGAGCGAACCTGTCATACTTGTACTTCTACATTCCAAGTACCAAATCTCATATCCATTTTCTTTTGCCTACGTTGTTTATCCATGGGATCCATCCAGGTCTGATACTTTTTGAACATTTTCATAACAAGCTTATTATTTATGGTGAGTTGTTAGTCCCACACCCAACCCCCCAGCTGGAGGATCACCCACTGTCAGCTGTCCGTGACTGCTTATGCAATATATTTACAGCTTTCCTCCATACTTGGAGGGCGTCTCCTATCCGCAACCTGAGGGCACGCCATGCTGTTCTGAAAAGGGACCCACCTAACAAGGGGCATACAGAAGATACCCTAAGAAACCAAGAGACTATAATGTAACACAAATTATGTCTTAAATTGTGCTCAGAGATAAAACTGACCAAGGACAAAAACTATTCCCACAAGAAATAAGAGAAGAAAAATAAGGCAAAAGCATCTGGCTATGCAAGCCATCAGTACAGTCCAAAACTGGAATGGGATGTTTCCTGAGCAGTAGATCACAAATTAAAATAAACTTGGCTAATGCTTTGAAGCCTGAAATTCATCTAAATGTTATTTAAAAATTCTCTTCCTAACCTCATAAAAGAACACTGTGCACCCATTACAAGAGACCAATTGATTAATGCTGTTCAGTGAAATACAGTGCAACCTCGCTTAACGAGCACCTCTCATAACAAGCGATGTTTCGCATAACGAGTGATGAGAGGGGAAGTCCCGGATTGTGTGCTTGCTACAGCAGTCTGTGTTTAGCACTCATTCTGCTAGCATCTTAGTGTCACTTGTGATCACACATTTTTCCAAACTTGTGTTCAGACATATTATTTGTGATTTTTTTTTTGTGCAAAGTTTAATAACCCTTGCAAAAATGTCCCTGAAGAAAAAGCCGCAAAAAGACTGCCATAAGAGAATAAAAATAACGGTAGAAATGAAACATAAAATCATTGAAAAGCGAGAACGAGGTGTGAGCGTGGCTGATTTAGCACGCACATACAATCAGTCTACATCAATAATTTGGAGTTGCATTGTGTTTCATAGCAAGAAGTTGTGGAGGAGAGTTTGTCAGAGGAGGAGGAGATAACAGCAAAGCAGCAATCTTCTGGCGCAATAAGAGAAATGCTGAAAGCATGGGAAACTGTTGCATCGTACATTGAGAAGCATCACCCTAATAAGGTAGTGGCTATGCGCGCTACAAATTTATTTAATGATAATGCTGTGTCACATTTTCACCAAATTTTGAAGCATCAGCAAAAACAAATGTCTCTAGAGAGCTTTCTAGTAAAAAAGAATTAGATATGTATCATAAATAATAAACTAATTATTTTAATTTTTTTTTTCCTGCAAATCGAATTCACGTTCCAGGTTGGTTCATTCTGCATAGAAGAAAAGGTGAAGATGATTCACGCTCCTTAACAATGTATATATAATTTTCTTGGAATAAACGTTATATATAAAACTTTTTGAGTATTTTTTCGGCATGGAATGCATTATTGTATTTTACATTAATTTATATGGGAAAAATTGTTTTACTTAACAAGTGTTTCGCATTACAAGATTCTGGAACGAATTATGCTCGTTAAGCGAGGTTCCACTGTAATTGCTTTTTATTTTGAGTCACACAAAACAAATATTACACTTCTACTTCCTTGCTTCCACTTTTATGTGGACTGCCTCATATAAATGCAATGTGGCAAAGATGCACATTTTCTGAATGTAAAAGCAGGTGGTACATATATTACCTATTAAGCTTTAATGAGTTTAGGGCAAAGGCACTCCTTCTAGCAGAAACAGTTCACAGAATAATACAATGTGACCATAAGGAACAACATGGAAATAGGGAAAACAGAAATGAGTATGTTGGACTAGAAAACTGCTAGTTTTATAAAATAAAACTTAATGTATGTACTATCATACCTGCCAATTTGTAAAGGTTTCTTCATAAATATATACGCCCTCACCACTTGAAGTAATTGGACTTGTTTCAAAATCTGTAATTTCTTGTTTGATGTTTACCTAGAATACAATATTAAAGAAAATTACATTCCATCTATACCATTATGAGGTAATAATACTGATCATGAATGAGTTGGTAACATTCATACTTCATATTTGGAGTTCTAAGGTTAAAATCTTGGCCTGAGACAGGCTATCCTTAGTGCTTTTGTGCTTATCCTCAGTTTCCCTGTGCAAATGTTGGGATAAAACCCCAAATTAGGCCATGACTACTTCCTTCCACAACTTTTCCAGTTCATTAACCTATCATCCTACTGTTCAATGCTATACAGCAGGGCTCTGTAACTTAAAATAACTGAAGGGGGGGATGCACTATATCTTAGGTACCTAATCCACAGACAACATTATAAAGGATATATTGTTGCCAGTATAGTGATACAAATATTTACCCTGCAATGATAAAACCCATAAGGCACAAGCACATGGACAAGAACTAAATCCATTAACTTCAAAAAGATTTAAATTGAATGCTGCTAGGTCAATTGTGTTTAAAAATCAGCCACTAATTTTCTGCTGGGTTGTATCAAAATGGCATACAATCATGCAGTCACATTAATTTCATATATTCCTAAGTTATTTTTAGATGTTATGTAAAATCAACTGAAAAATTAAACAGAATATTTATGAAGCACATTTCATAAAGTGTTTCCAGCGTCATTTTAAGGGGAGGAAACTGTTAACACATAATTTGGGGAATGGAACATTACACCCAGCGGCTGCACAAAATCAACTGGGATGCCAAATTCTGCATGCATGCCACAAGTTGGACAACCTTGATACATAGTCTTAGCTACTGACAGGATTATGAAATAAATCATAAATAATAATAAGAAGCAGTGAAGGCATTCTGTACAAAGCACAACAGATATTAATGTGTGAATTTCAAACTTATATGACATTCCATCTATAAGTATTTCTGTATTTGGAAAGTCCACCTAATGAAAAATATTTTTTCCTCCACATGTTTAACATGAATTATATGAAAGTATACTGTAGATTCATACTATGTGTGAATAATTTATTATTTATTTCAACCATCACAATTTATGTGTATAATTACACTATATTATACATTACAACATATTTCAGCCTTTTTGGCCATCATCAAGTAAAATCTATTTCTACATTTACCTTCACTTTTCTGCCATTTTCTTTCTACATCGATCAATGTTTACACCTGGGAGTTATTCTGTTATGAGCCAATGTCTCTTATATAAAATTGTGCTAAAATATTAAAATGTTAAACAGTTAAACATTAAGATATTGTATTATAATTAATATTTTTTTGTTTGTGTCATTGCGATGTTGCAAATAACATTGTTTCCTCGTTTTCCTGGTCGTTGTACAGATTTGTTTACATTGAAAGTAATCATATGGTGTTATGCATCTATTATACAAAATTATGCTAAAAATATTAAGAAATTAGATGTTAAAATGTTATGTTATAATTTGTGTTTATCTCATTTAGGTCACAGTGGTGTCATGAATAATGCCATTGTTTTTTCCTGTTTATTCTGGTCATCATAAGGTAGATCTTGTCATGCATAATCTTGTACCGGTATTCAGATTACATGTTCCACTTCACTCTGTTAGTGTGTGTCGTTTTTGTTTTCATGCTTTTTGTTTATTCTTGTGGATTAACCTTGATGTGGAATGTGCCATGTCTGGGTGAGTGGTTGCTTGGAACTGCTCAGTTCCATTCAATACATTTAATATATGCTTCAAGATTCTGATACAGACGTCACACTCATGGTAAAAATTAAAATTCTGGATGCTCTGACCCTTCTATACCATAGATATATGTCCCGCAGAATCCCTATATATTTCTATTAATCCTAATATTATTTCAATTCATCTACTTTCACAGCCACAATATGGACACTCAAATAAAATTAGGTTCAATGTGCAAGTACCATAAATCTGGTTATTGCCAATGAACTACTTCAAAATTTAAGGCAACTCCATTAAAATTTCTGCGATATTCAGAATTATATGAAAACTTCTACAGCTACAAACACCAGTTTTTAAGTGGTAATACAGAACTTTATAAGTCAAAGGAAAGTTCTAATATATAGGTATCACACCTTTTATCCAGAATTCTGAAATCTTGGAGGGACTGGAAATGGAATGTAGTGTAAACTTTTGTCCCTGATTACTGTGGTTATTTGCCTCTGGTGTTATTTTTAAGTAAAGACATGTTTAAAAGGTCAATAGGAAGTCCAGTGGCTAGTGGGTGGGCTGAAAGAAGCATTCTGCACTAAGTATAAACAGGAAGTGGAGTTATTTATGAAATCAGAAAGGTAATTTCATGAAATGATTATATAAGGGCTACTCAGAAACTAACATCCATTTATTTGAGGCATCTAATGTAGGAGCAGGGGAGGACTCATGCATGTGAGGTAGTATCACATGGCTCACTGCCTTGTAAACCATCACATAACTGGTCACCTAGTGTTTGTTCTTGTCGCTACAGAGTGAGTTATGATGTGTCCTGCAACTGATAATCCCACCAGCTGCCAAATTCATGCTGCTATCTGCTTTCTTCATACTAAAAACACGAGTGCTTCAGAAACCCATGGTGAATTATGTGCAGCAGTTTATGACCAAAATGTAATGAGTGAAGAAACTGTAAGACAATGGTGTAGAATGTTCACGATGAAGTGCGAAATGGTCGGCCATCTGTAGTGAGTGATGATCTTGTTCAAAGTGTTGTCAAAAAATCTATGAAAGAGAGCACTTCACAATTTCAGAACTTTAATGTAAATTTCCACAAATTCCTTGCACTCTTCTCTATAGGAGATTATCACAGTTAAGCCAGGCTATCATAAGTTTCGTGCAAGATGGATTCCAAAAATGCTCAAGAATGCACACGAAATGCAGAGACTGTCTTTGGCTTTGACTCTTTAGAGTGACACCACAAAGATGACAATGAATTTCTCAATCATATCATATAAGTAACAGGTGATAAAACCTGGGTTTAATTTGTGAATACTGAAAACAAAAAGCACTCATAGCAGTAGATGCATACACATTCACCAAACAAGTTGAAAAAGTTTAAACAAACGTTGTCTGCCAGAAAGCTGATGGAAACTGTTTTCTGAGACAGGAACGGAGAGTTGATGGTGGAATTCACGTAACAAGTGACCACAATAATGTCACGTGTGCATTGCAAAAAAAAAAAAAAAAAAAAAAAAAAAAACTGTATAGCGCCATCCGCTTACATCCATTGTAGTGCCCCTCCATGACACTGTGCTTCTGCATACAGCTGCTCACAGTCAAGCACTGCTAGAGCATTTCAGCTGGGAGTTGCCTGACCACCCTCCTTATAGCCCTAATCTCACTCCGAGTGACTACCACCTATTTACCTACCTGAAGAACTGGTTGGGATCACAGTGCTTCAACAATATTAGGGAGCTGATGGGAGACATCAAAACATAGCAGAGCTCGCAGGAGTCTGACTTCTTTGTCACGTATTTGTTTTATGTAACAGGATTCTTTCTCTTTACTAGTTCCATTAACAGCTCACCAGAGGTTACTTTCTGAATAGCCCTCATATTTTGGATAGGTATATCACCATCACCGTCATCATCATTGAGGTGTAGTACCCATATATCAACATTTTCTCCCCCCAAAAAAGCTGGTTATCAATAATTTTATAAAATATTCCCAGATGAAAAATGATTTACCACGGAAGTGACAAAACCTGTGTCACTGAGTATGATGTTATATGTGCTAACTCTCCTTTCTAAATGACCCTTCCTGGCTAAGCACACTGTATATTCATGGCTGACAGGGACCTGAAGCCCACTAGATGAATGCTCTATATATTTAGAATAAGGGCATACAGTAGCATAGTTCGTTGAGGCACTATGCTACAAGCCAGCAGATCACAGGTTTGAGTCCCGATGAGGTGGATGTGTTCAATTTACCTAATCCTTCCAGCTGCACTATGGACCTGGGGATTAAAGGGCGGCTAGTGCATAAGGCTGACAACCTTACCACCATCTGTGAGCAGATGGTAAAGGGAAAATGTGGGAGTTTCGATGTCTCACAACCCAATGCATCTTCACGGCCTGTTATAGGGATAGCTTTATCTTTTCTTTTTTTTTAACTTACAGATTTAGTATAACAGAAATCTGAAGTCCACTAGTTGAGAACTCTCTTATTCCAAGACTTATAGGGACCTGCAGTTTATTAGTTAAACATACTATTGATTTATAACACAAACTTACCAGAGATTCATCAGTAAATATCTCTGTCTGTTCATTATTTACTGGGATCTGAAATATATTAGTTGAATGCTGTCCTGATTCCTCATATACAGAGGCCTGGGGTTTGTTTGTTGAAAACTCTGCAAGTGCGTAGCTTACAGGAGCCTGAACCCCTTCTGAAATCTCCTTTGGTACATGACTTGATAAAACTTTAATCCTTCTAATGGAAGACTGAATAAGTTCATAATTAGCGGAATCCTGATCCCATCCACTGAAAATCTGAAACTGTTCATCATCTGCAGGAATACTAATCTCAATAGCTTCATATTCAACTGGTTTATGCCCTTGAAACACCTGAAACAAAGAATCCTACATTCAATTTTCATCTTATGTTCAGATTTTGATTATTTAATTGCAAATTAAATAATAATTAATCAATAATTCATTCATTCATCAGTAATCTGTCAGACGTCAGGTCCACAGTCTCTTCCAAAACAGTTCCTCCACTTAATGCAATCTCAACTTTCTCAAATGAGAATATCCTCTTCTGTCCCCAGAACAGAACCTAACCTAATCAATAATATATACACATTTAAAAAAACTGTGAAGTCTTTGATTCACAACAACAGAATAGAACATAAGAGAAAGAAAATTTTCTATGCTAGAGATCAACTGCTGTGTGAATGTCCAAAACATGAAACAGCAGAAATGAAACACATGTATAAAATCATTTTTAGATCGTAAGTATACTCTCTGCACATGGTGGCATAGTTGGTTGAGGCACTATGCTACAAGCTGGAAGGTCACAGGATTGAATCCCGATGAGGTGGATTTTTTTCAATTTACCTAATCCTTCCAGCTGCACTATGGCCCTGGGGTTGACTCAGCCTCTAACAGAAATGAGTATGAGGAATATTCTTGAGGGTAAAGGGTGGCCAGCGTGTAAGGCTGACATCCTTACTGCCTAGAAAATGTGGGAACCTCAACATCTCACAACCCTATGGGCCTCCATGGCCTGTTATAGGGATACCTTTAATTTTTACTTTAAATATACCATCTATAATGCAACTTTATTGTTGCATTACAGACGGTATACTTATGATCTAAAAATGATGCCACAATGCAACAGGATGCTGAAATACAACAACATGTATAACATTACTGCATACCATAATTGCAATCTGAAATTCAATACTTACTGTCAAGAATATCTGTTGGGGATCATAAAAACTTACCTTAAAGACATTATCTTCAGAGGTCTTTGTCCTCCTCTTCTTCATATTATTTCCATAACACCTGCGTAGTGTCTCTCTCTTCAACTTTAATAATGCACCACCAAATCCCCTGAAGCCAGAGTTATTAAAATCTAATGTTATATTATCAGTATGGCTCTTTCTCATTCTATTTTCTTGAGACTTTTTCATGTGCTTCAAATTTACAGTTTTCTTGCCCTTTAGCATATGTGCTATGTCCTCCTAAATTAAAATAAATATATAAATATTACTTAAAATAGAATACAAAATAAAATGAACATGAGCCAAAAGTACTATGTAATGGCATATGTTGTTACAGCTGATCTGTTTACACAACAGGTAATTATTAAATTCACACTAAATACAAGGGATGGATAAAAAGTAGTGGCAACACTGCTGTAACATGAAAGATATGCACCATCTGTAGCTGATAGCAGAAGTTCAGTTGAAGTAGTGCAGTAAGTGGCTCTGGTTGTGTTTCATTGAGTTGCATTGTGCATCGTCTTAAAGTGCAGTAGCACCCTAACAACATGTTTACGAAACAAGAACAATGCTCCTGGATAAAAATTGAAGTTGCATGAGGTCATAGTGCACAAAACTGTTATCAGAGACTGCGAAAAGTATGTGGTGATGCTGCTTTGCCATATTGCACAGTCACACGATGGGTGAAATTGTTCTGTGAAGGGAGGGATGCCATTCAGAACAGCCATTGTTCAGAACCAAACAATTCAGCTTCTTGCTTCTTTTCTGCATGTCAATCATCGAGGGGCTGAGCGGGAGTTAGCTGCTGAGGTAGGTGTATGTCACAAAACCGTGCTCCACATTATGCATGATATTCTTGGATACCGCAAAATTGCAGCACGTTGGGTATCCCAGACAATGTCTGAGGTGCAACAGTGGCAACATTATGCAACTGCACAGGACTTTTTGGACCAGTACCTGAAGGAAGGTGACAACTTTCTTGGAAGGATCGTCACTCTGGATGAAACTTGGGCTCACTCATACAAACCGCACTTGAAGTGACAATCAAATGAATGGAAGCATCCTGGCTCTCCTCATCCAAAGAAAGTGCACCCTACACAGAATAATGTGAAGGCAATGTTCATTGAGGCATATGACATTGATGGAGTGATACTGCACCACACTGTACCTCAACGACAGACAGTAAATGCTGCCTACTACTGCAATTTCCTGCGTAATCATCTTCGTCCAGCACTCAGGAGAAAGCAACGACACTTGTTGGCAATGAACCCCATCATCCTTCATGACAGTGCAAGGGCTCATACTGCTGATGCTGTCAAGGATCTCCTTTGCCCCTGGTGATGAGAGATACTGCAATATCCGCCATACTCACCCGATATGAGTCCGTGCAATTATGATCTCTTTGCCAAAATGCCACTGTGAGGGACATGTTACAACACAAGAGAAGAGATTATCTGTGCTGTAGGGCGGTCACTGCTGGACATCAACAGAAGTGGACGCGCTGATGGTGTACGACGCCTTCCACAAATTTGGCAGAAGGTGGTACACATGGGGGGCGATTATATTGAAGAAATGTAACTGTGTTTACCTCAGTTAATAAAGTCATTTCAGAACTATAGAGGTGTTGCCACTACTTTTTATCCAACCTATGTACACAGGATAAATAGACATTTCTAAAAAAGGTAATTTCTAAAATATTTTTGTAATTTTATCACATACTAAACTGTAATAATTTTTAATAGGATAGCTCCATAACTAAGACTCTCAAAAACACAATTTCAAGTGCCTTCCTTTCCAAGATATTTTAATTGTATAAAATTGTTTCCATAAGCAGTGTACAGCCACTGGCATAAAGTGAACTACCTTCAGAAAGGTGTGAGGTCTTTGGTTCATAACAACAGAATAGAACATAAGAGAAAGAAAATTTTCTATGCTAGAGATCAACTGCTGTGTGAATGTCCAAAACATGAAACAGCAGAAATGAAACACATGTATAAAATCAATTTTAGATCGTAAGTATACCATCTGCACATGGTAGCATAGTTGGTTGAGGCACTATGCTACAAGCTGGAAGGTCGCAGGATCGAATCCCGATGATGTGGATTTTTTCAATTTACCTAATCCTTCCAGCCGCACTATGGCCCTGAAGTTGACTCAGCCTCCAACAGAAATGAGTACGAGGAATATTCTTGGAATATTCTTGAGGGTAAATGGCGGCTGGCATGTAAGGCTGACAACCTTACCGCCATCTATGAGCTGATTGTCTAGAAAATGGTGGAATCTCAACATCTCACAACCCTATGGGCCTCCATGTCCTGTTATAGGGATACCTTTACTTTTTACTTTAAGTATACCATCTATAATGCAACTTTACTGTTGCATTACAGACGGTATACTTACGATCTAAAAATGATGCCACAATGCAACAGGATGCTGAAATACAACAACATGTATAACATTACTGCATACCATAATTGCAATCTGAAATTCAGTACTTACTGTCAAGAATATCTGTTGGGGATCATAAAAACTTACCTTAAAGACATTATCTTCAGAGGTCTTTGTCCTCCTCTTCTTCATATTATTTCCATAACACCTGCGTAGTGTGTCTCTCTTCCTCTTCATCTTTAATAATGCATCACCGAATTCCCTGAAGCCACAGTCATTACAATCTAATGTTATATTATCAGTGAGGCTCCGTGTCATTCTATTTTCTTGAGACTCTTTCATGTGTTTCAAATTTACAGTTTTCTTGCCCTTTAGCATATGTGCTATGTCCTCCTAAATTAAAATAAAATATATAAATATTAGTTAAAATAGAATACAAAATAAAATGAACGTGGGCGAAAAGTACTATGTAATGGCGTATGTTGTTACAGCTGATCTGTTTAAACAACAGGTATTTAATAAATTCACGCTAAATACAAATGATAAATACACACTTCTAAAAAGGTAATTTCTAAAATATTTTTGTAATTTTATCACATACTGAAGTGTAATAATTTTTAATAGTATTATATTTCAGCATCCTGTTACACTCACACAATATATATATGGACAAATACCGTCTTAAGTGCAACAATTTTATTGTAGTTTTTACTTCTTTTTCCTCCTCCACACTACATGTTTCGGCCCTAAATGGCCATCATCAGGTGTGTATCACTCACGTAACTGTTACACTGCTTGTTAAAAATGTAAAAATCCCAGTCTTTCTAATTGTATAAAATCTTTGTTAATCTACACGCGTCGATTTGATTTTTAAATTAGCACTTTTTAAACCTTAATTCAAGTTAAAATGTCTATAAGATCTTTGTTCTCTTTCTTTTTCAAATTAAAATTTTTCAGGNTTTTACATTTTTAACAAGCAGTGTAACAGTTACGTGAGTGATACACACCTGATGATGGCCATTTAGGGCCGAAACATGTAGTGTGGAGGAGGAAAAAGAAGTAAAAACTACAATAAAATTGTTGCACTTAAGACGGTATTTGTCCATATATATAATTTTTAATAGGTTAGATCCATAATTTTTAACAGGTTAGATCCATAACTAAGACTCTCAAAAACACAATTTCAAGTGCCTTCCTCTCAAAGATATTTCAATCGTATAAAATTGTTTCCATAAGTGCTGTACAGCCACTGGCATAAAGTGAACTACCTTCAGAAAGGTAGACCCTAGAATAAGTGCAAATGACCCCCCCACAATATGTCTCATACACAAAGGATAAACTGTTTACCAGATTTCAATCATTTTACCCTTTATTTTCTGGAAACAGGAGATTTTAAATTTCCAAGTATTATTGTACCAGCAGTAATATTTTAACTTGAGGACTGATGATGGTATTGATTTAGAAAAATGCAATACTCATCCAGGTGGTCATGAGCATGCACCATAGCAAAAATTAAATGCAGATATTAAGTTTATGATTAGTAAGCACCTACTTATTAAAGACAAGAAAGCTGAATTGCTATAGTTGTAAAATTATTATCATGTGTCAACAAAACCAGAAGACATGCCACTTGAAGGGATTATAAGTTTAGAACCATGAGAAAGTTAACTGACATGTGACAGCACAGAGTTTAAAAACAACACAGTTCTAAGTTAAACCCAATCAATTTCCTAAATGATGCATTTATATTCAAGTTTCATACTGCCTTGGCGGGAGTAACGGTGACCTTCTTTAGGTCATATGTTTCAGGTAGTAATGATACGATCGTCAATGAGGTTGGCCGAACTACGACTGCTTCTCTGGTGGGGCCACATCATGGACCACAGGGTGCACTGGGACACACCTTTGGGACACCTCCTTGTGATCCTCGCTGGGCAGCGACAGTCTCGGGATCTGAATTGGTATGACGACTGGCAGCTAAGTTCCCATAAAGGGCAATGGTGTTTTATGACCAGAGCCTGCCATGCACTGGCATGATGACTCACGGGGATTACTATGGTTTGCCTGGGACAAATGCAGGAGAGCACTCATATGGGGGTAGCTTTGTCTACTTAAGTTGTTTCCCTAGAGTACTGTTAAGGTACCGCAAGCCTTTTGGCTCAACTCATGTGGAGGGGTGAGAATGAGGGGGCTTATATGCCACCCCTAGGGGCGATTTCTTCATGCAAGTTTCCCTGGTCACAACCTTATGATTAGCTGGTGTCCCACTCCCACTTGTCATCTGGGATTCCCCCCCCCCCCCCNAAGCCAAGGTGTGAGGCATCATGCTGAGGGCTGCGTGGCACTGGAGTGGTTATTAGCTGGTGTTGTGAATGATCCCCTTGGGGCACCAGGCAGAACCCCGTTGTATTCATGCCTTCCACCCAAATGGGGTGCTGTGGGTGGCAACCTTCTACATTCCTATGACTAGTGGGACCACTATGGAAGCCAAAGCAAAAGAAAAGACCGGTTCTAAGGACCTAAAACAGAAGAGGAACTCCCCCTCAAGGAGAAATGCTTCAGCAAGAGCCTGGAAGCTCCGGTTCACTGTTAAGGGGCCTGGCTGCAACCAACGGACCTGCTGTTGAAATTTCAGAAAGGCTGGGTGAACCAATGGTGAGAAACCTGCCCGAGGTAGAACCAAGGACCCCTCTCTTGGGAGTCAGCAGTACTGAAATACCACTGCATGGAGCTAGTACTTCTAGCATACCTACAGCAGAGACCTAGTCTCTGGAGTAGGTGAACTCCGTGTCTGGCAAAGAAGGCATGGACGATGGACGATGGATAAAGTCCAAAAACTCAACATATCAGAAAGAAGGCATTGTCTGGATGCACCAGATGAAAATTAAAAAAGGCAAGAGCAGCAGGAACTGAGGGTATTCAGCAACCAGGAAATGCAGGCACACCCAAGCAGGGAGAAACCCATACTGAAACCCTTAAGAGGCCAAGGTCAGAAGGCAGTACCCCTACAGAAACGGCCAGAGTTCCAAAAAGGCCCAGGGATTCTATGGGACCAGGGACTTACAATGAGGCTCTGACCAATACAAAGATAGCTGTCTTCAGCGAAACATATCCTGAAGACAACCTAACAGAAGATGACCAGAATTACATTCTGGAAATACTGGGGGAGATATTACATGGGACTCCAATCAGAGAACTACCACACCTGAAGTCCTACAGACTGGAGGAAGGTGCACTTAATTATATATATGCCAACCAACAGTCTGGTCAATGGCTCGTCAAAGCTATTAACAACTACAGGCTAGAATCAGGGACCAGGCTAAAGGCTTCTGATGCCAGGAACCTACCCAAGCCTATCAAAGTGGCTCTTGAGATAAGGGATGAAGTTGCCCAGAATTAGGAAGAGCTGCTGAAATGGATTAAGAACTTCAATCCACGATTCCATACTGAGCACTGGAGGGTACTCGATAAGCAATCTGAGTCAAAAGGCCAGAGGCTTATCTTACTCACAGACCAGGACTCTTATACTACCATAAAGAGGACCAGACATGAGATCTTTAGAGGACTCTCACAGGGAACTGTTAAAGTCCTGAAAGATCCTGAAGCACAGCATCAGAAAGAAACTGAGCTCGATACAGCATTCTTAAAATCAGTCTCTGAGGGGAGGGATGGGATACCCACTCCCTCAGATGACTGGAGTAGAGCAGTAGAGAGGGAAGAGGAAATTTCTCACAAAACAAAACCCACTTATGCAGATCAGGGGACCCCACTGAATGGAACCCAGTCTGATTAGAGGGAGGAAGCTATGGGAGAGAGGATGGAGACTGACCCCTACCCAAATGGAAAGAAAAAATGAGAACGCACATACATACACGAACTTGAAATATGTGTGCACACGCGCACACACACACACACACATCATAAAATTCCTTCAGATTAATCTACACCACAGCAACTTTATGTCAGCAGCTAGCTGAGGGAAAGGTAGATGCAGCACTTATTCAGGAACCTTGGTTATACAAAGGCCAAATAAGAGGTTTAACCAGTACAGGGGGAACAGTCAATTCTTTTGCACCTAATAATAATGCAAGATCCTCTATTTACATCAGGAGTCATATTAATGCCTTGCATTTGCTGGAGTTCTGTTCCAGGGATGCAACAATGGTGAGGATAACATATTGTAACGTGTTTCGTTACTGAATACGCCGTAGAGATCGTTAATTGGTTTACTGAACAATCTACAAGTAACGGCTACAATTACTTATCACACAGTTGCGGGGTTTCACACTTTATAACCCTAATCGCATTAATCTGTTACCACTGTTGCGGGGTTTCCACACTTTACAAACCCTACAACAAAATCTCTTCACACTATCTTCAGTAGTCTACCCGTTTACAGTAGGGGAGCTATGTATCACTGTATCACACACTCCCAATTACACAAACGTCTGGTTCTTCTTTCCGCGACTGCTGCTATATTCCAACTGTAGTCGGCTGACTGGAGAACTGTTGATAACACACTCGGCGACTGTCACATTATGACTCAACTCAGCGACTGTTACGTTACAACTCAACTCGCAGGCTACTACTGATCTCTGCGACTGCCACAGTACAACTGACTCGTAGCTGCTGTGCAGTTCCCTTATATAGCTGCAGTGTTGCCTGTTGCGTGCCACGTCACAGTAGGAAGCGGTTCCGCGTCACCGTGTTGCGTCACTGCGCGTTGCATAGCTACCAAGATGCGGGGCTCAGCTAACTTCGGCTCCGCTCGGCTCACTTTGGTTCCGCTCGGCACGTCACCGCGGGGAGAGTGGCGGGGTGATGACTCGCCTATTACGCGAGCGCTACGTTACCGCCACATGCCGCTGGGGAGGTAGGGGTCAACATGTCACACTATACATATTGTGGAGGTTGTGAGGAGTTCACTGTTGCTTCAACCTACCTTCCCTATGACTCAGATGAACCATCGACTAAGGAAATGAGACACATCATAAGACTACCGCCATATCAGGAAAAAGCAATTCATGGTTGGGTGTGATGCCAATGCACATCACATTTTGTGGGGAAGCATCAGCACCAATGCAAGGGGAGAAAGCCTTATGGATTTTCTGGTGAGTTCAAACCTGAATATTCTAAACCATGGTAATGAACCTATCTTTGTGATCTGCAATAGGAAGGAGGTTATTGACTTGACACTTGGGACAAATAAAATCGGAAACCTAGTAAGTAATTGGCATGTATCTGATAAGCCGTCTTTATCAGACCACAGATACATATGCTTTCAAATAGGTAACATAACAACAAATTAAGTTACCTTTAGGAATCCCAAGAGAACCAATTGGGAGTCGTACAAGGACGACCTAAAGTTGAATCTGGAGATTATTTCATGAACTACACACATGATAAGGGACACAGATCGGTCTGTTCACCAGCTGAAAAAGGCCATTATCTTGTCCTATTATCAAAATTGTCCATCCAAGACCACTTCCTTAGGAAGGAATGCATCTTGGTGGAATAAAAGCTGAGTGGGCTGAGAACAAAAACAAGAAAGCTACTCAATAAAGCAAAAAGAACAGGGCAATATGACATCTATAAAGAAACCCTCACCTGTTATAATAAAGAAATAAGGAAAGTCAAACGATCTTCATGGAGGAGGAACTGCCAAATCAGTGATGTACCGGACGGTGCCAGACTCATAAAGATCATGGCAAAATGGGCGACTAACAAGGTTAGTACTATCAAGCTACCTGATGGTCAGTACACCAAAACTGGAAAAGGGACATTGAAAGAGCTGTTCAGAGTTCACTTCCCTGATTCAAAACTGACTGATGATTTTGGTGATGGACGGGGCCAGCAGAACCTGGGAGTATGTGGACACATAAGGAACAGGGGAGACGGGAACCTGGCCAAACATATGATCAATCAATCAAAAATTAGATGGGCGTTAAGTATCTTCAAACTATTTAAGTATACAGAAACAGATGGAAATGTACTGGCACTTCTGCAGCAAGGTGTGGAACATCTAGTCCCACACCTATGCCGCATATTCAGAGCCTGCAAGGCATATGGTTTTATTCCTATGGCCTGGAGGCAAGTCAAAGTGACATCCAAAGCCCAGGAAACTTGACTATACTGAGGCTAAGGTCTACTGTCCTATCAGCCTGTTGGCTTTCCTTTTGAGAACGATGGAGAAACTAGTAGATAGGCAGACACATTACGGATGGTGCATTGAAGATTCATTCTCTGTACTGAAACCAACTTGCTTACTAATTGGGTAATTCTACTGAAACCGCACTGCATAATGTGGTAACACACATAGAAAGTGCTATCCAGTACAAGGATATTGCCCTTGGAGCATTCCTTGGCATAGAGGGACCTTTTGACAGAACATCATTTGACAGGATAATACAAGCTGCTGGAAGGCATGATATTGAGTCCGCAATAGATGGATCTGTGCTAAGCAGGAAAGCAGGAATATAAGTGCTACATTGACTGGGGAGACCCTGAGGGTGTCTGTGGTGAGAGGGTGTCCACAGGGAGGAGTGCTTTCCCTTCTGCTGTAGAGCCTGGTCATGGATGATCATCTTTGGGGGCTCAACAGTAATGACTACTATACAGTTGGATATGCTGATATAGCAATCCTAATCATTGAGAAATTCCCTCACAGTGTGTCAGAGGTCTTGCAAACAGCTCTGCACAGAGTTCAAGAGTGGTGCAAAAGAACAAATCTGTATATAAATCCATACAAGATGTTAATTATACCATTTACTAGGAAGAGGGACATAAAGGGGCTTAAGGAACCAATCCTCTTCAGTAATATGATCCAGCTATCCAGTGAAGTCAAGTACCTTGGAATAACTTTAGACAAGGGACTGACATGGAAAAAACAGCTGCATAAGGCAGTCAATAAGGCCTACAAGGCTTTCTGGACATGCAGATGCATGTTTGGGAGAACTTGGGAACTGACACCATGGGTGGTATATTGGATATACACTGCAGCGGTAAAACCCAGTTACCTATGCTGCCACTATATGGTTGCCCACAGTTAAACTCAAAGCAAGTCAGGCAGAACTTAGCAAACTGCAAAGGAGGCCTACTTGAAAATTACAGGAGCAATGAGAACAGCTCCAACAGCTGCGATGGAAGTCCTCCTTAGACTCCCCCCACTGCACCTTCAGGTGGAAACAGAGGCCAAGGTAGGAAATTACAGATTACGTTGTAATAATCAATGGAAACCTAAATCTGAAGATTTTGGACATGCATACATGATTCAGGATATGGAAAAGAAAAAACATCCTACAGATGGGGGTCAGACAAAAAGATACCAAAACAAGTTTATGATAAACCCTTCACAATCAGGT
This sequence comes from Cryptotermes secundus, assembly GCF_002891405.2. Taxonomy (NCBI): domain Eukaryota; kingdom Metazoa; phylum Arthropoda; class Insecta; order Blattodea; family Kalotermitidae; genus Cryptotermes; species Cryptotermes secundus. Next base: position 320,246 of record NW_019727091.1, read on the forward strand.
TCCCTGATAGAAGTGAATGCAAAGAAGGGTTACAACCAGACAGAAAGGGGGGACTAATCTGATATACAGGTAGTTCCAAGACAAACAAAGGCATGGGAGCTGGGGTGTACTGCAATGGAACAAGGCAGAAACTTAGTTTCAGCCTCAGTCAGTACACAACAGTCTTCTAGGCGGAAGTGTATGCCATTAAGGCATACGCAGTTGAGAAATTAGACAGAAACTATAAAAATTGGAACATCTATATTCTATTGGATAGTCAAACTGCAATTAAAGCACTTGGTAAACACCAGATCACTTCAAAATTGGTCTGGGGCTGCCACCAACCCCTCATACAATTGGCCAAACATAATGGAGTTCAGCTGATATGAATGCCAGGTCATGAGGGCATTGTTGATAATGAAACGGCAGATCAGCTGGCAAGAACAGGATCTGAACCAGCTTGTGGCATCTCAATTGGAGTTGCCAAGAAAGGGGTCAGGGACTGGATGAATATATATCACAAAAGACACTGGGAATCCACAACCGGACTCAAACAGGCAAAGGGACTTATATCTAGGCCCTCTGCCAAAAGAAAGAAGGATCTGTTGAAATTAAACAGAGACCAATTAAGATGGGTGGTAGGACTATTTACTGGACAATGCCATCTGAAAGGACACCTTTTCAAACTGGGATTGACAGATAACCCAACTTGTGAAAGGTGCCTAGAAGAAGATGAATCAGCCACACATATCTTACATGATTGTGAGTCCACAGTTTATTTAAAATTTCATCACCTGGGCCAGTTCTTTATGGAACCAAGTGACTATTATGACAACCCCATAAATAAAGTCCTATGTTTCATTCAAAGTGTAGCATTAATAAGTGGTTAATCAAAGGGGAAGGACAATAGATCATTGAAGGTCGCAGTGCAAGGGCGAGACTTTATGAACCACCCCTTTCACACATGCACATGCACACACACGTGTATATATTCATACATGCAAGTTTCATACTGCCTTCACTAAATATCATCCTGAAAGCCGGCATGCTTGAATTTCAGAAACTTCTCAAATCAGGCTATTTTTTCCTACACAATTTTCTATCGAACATCAAATATAAGAAGAGCTATGAACTGCAAGAATTAAAAGAAAGTTCACCAAACATTGCAGTCAGTGGGTAGCATTCCTTTGGAAGTTCTGGGTTCGTATCTCAATCAACAGACTGCCTGTCCTAAGGCTTTGATGGCTTTCTGAGAAACATCAGGATAGTACCTCAAATTAAGACATGATCGCTTCCTTCCACATTCTTTCCAATTCATTACTCACTAAACATCTTACCAATAAACATTACACAATCCAAGGCAATGAGTGTCATTAAATAAACCATAAATAAAGAGATAAATAAATATAAACAAAGTTACATTCTTAATATTAACTGCAGGAATTATTTTCTCAGAAAGTTATAGTTTCTTGTGTTATTCCCACAGCAATATCTAACAATGAACTGCATAACCAATATTAACGTCATTACACACATAACTGTTTTACATCAAATTCACTGTAGGTCATTACACTGAACATAAAAAATGCATCTAAATATACTGTATCAATCCCAGGTGATCTCCTTATGCTTTCAAAATACAATTGGGCAAGCATTAGCCTAAAATGATGGCGCTCCAACCACCTTCATTGGAGAGTTGTATTTAAAATGTATTATAGCCTTTACTTTGAATATTATTTTTTTTTTTCAGAAATCTATGCACTGGTCATCAACTTATGGGGCTGGACATATTCCTTTATTACCTTTTCCTTTGAAAACTTATAAAGAAATACTTATATAAACCAGAAACTTACCAATTTTATATAGCAGTCATTTAGCACAAACCCTTCAAGCAGTTTGGTGTCAGGCTAAACAAATAAAATTAGGCAACATTAATACTGATAACAGTGATAGTAACATCCACATTTAAAAATGCAAAATAAATTAAAAAATCTGAAAATATAATTGAATATAAAAAATTCAAACTTATGAATCTTAATGTAAGTTTTGAGGTTTTCACGGAGATGACTATGAAGATGACTTTCTTTGTGAATCTTAAATTTAAAGGAAAATACATAGCATTATCAAGGCAGTACACTATACCATCTTTGAATAACATGAACTTGGACATGAAACAATGTCATGCCCCTTCATCTTCAGCATGAAAAATGTCTACTTTCTACTTTATTTTCACAATTATGAGGTAAAAAATGAGGCAATTTCATAATAAATTTTTACCGAATTATCTCAAAATAGATAGAAAATTTGCCATAATTACAGAGGAAGTTGGGATAGGTATGTCCTGATCTGGTGTCAGGGGTTTGCAAAGGGGCTCTTAAAGTTTTCCTTTCTCTTACACAGCCTTCTGCCACTTTTATGTGCCACCTTTACCATTCTTTAACCATCTCTTACATCTTCACCGACTCACTTTTCATGCTGAACACTACTGCATCATCTCCAAATTCATCAAAACATCATCATTCTGAGTTTGCCAAATCTACTTAGATTTATCACATCGGCCATTGTTGTCAATTATTATAGTATAAGTACACTGAGAATCAGGGTATATCATACTTTTGTGTAGGTAACCTTATGGAAGAAAAATCCTGTGTAAGTACATCTGAATTTCCCACCAGTGCATGTATAAACAGTAGTATCTTTAAAATATAATTCAGTAACCTTCTGATGAAAATATAACCATCTACATCACTAATTGATGATGACATTCGCTTGTTCCTACAACAAATGGAGTATGTTGTTGTTGTTGTCATCACTGTTTTTGTTTCTGTTGTTCTAAGATTACATATTTCTTAGACATTACTATAAAACTCCTGTCTCGTGAGTGGGGATCTTTCCTATCTCAATGGTGCTGTTCCATGGTTTCAGCAGGATTTTCAACTTGTATGTCCCCAAGGGGAGGTCAAAATTTAAGGATGAGGGACTCCCCTCACTGAGCTCCACAAACAAATAAAGGTCCAGAACTCAGATTGTAAGCCAAATACACCTTGCTGTGCTCCATTAGAGACCCAGATGAAATTAACTCTCTGACAGTCACATAATAACAGGCCTGGCTGTGCCACTCTGACCTGTTTTTTTTTTCAATTCGCTTAGTGGGGGTTGGAGTCCTACTGGGTCCACTCGGCACAGCGGCCACTGATGGGCCTATTGTAGCCTGCCCTGGGTGATTATGATGATGGAGAATTTGGTGGAATGAAGATTGGCAAGGGAAACCAAAATACTCGGAGAAAACCCGCCCCAGTGCCACTTCGTCCACCACAATTCCCACTCGACCAGACCCAGGATCAAACCCGGGTCCCCACAGTGGGAAGCCAGTGACTAACCACCTGAGCTATGGTGCCCGCCACTTTGACCTGTTACACATAGAGCCACAACATAATCAACCCAAAGTCTCCTGAAGCTATGGACAATTACTTCTATAGCAGGGATCTAAAAACTGCAGTTTGCCGATGGTGTACAGTGTTTTGTTAGGGCTCTAAGGTCTCTCTACACCAGTGGAAAACAACAGACAAACACCAATAGTTCTGAAGAACCCCCCCCCCCATGAAGGCTAATTCACATCAAACACACACAGTAACACAAGGAAAGTCTGATAAGGTTTCAAATTGTCTACGAATACCGTTAATGTTGAAATGATGGTTCAACATTTCATAATACTCAAACCCAAAGATACAGAAAAATAATAAGAAGCAACAATCCACTCTTACTTACAAGGTTCTGCTTCATATGCCTGGCAAAGTAAATAATGCATATAAACCTTTGCACACATATATTTCCATCTTAAATGCAACTTATTATCTAGTCACCCTTCTTTCTCACTACATACAGCTGAAACATGTAGTAAGAAAGAAGGGTGACTAGCTAATAAGTTGCATTTAAGACAGATACACATGTCAGAATTACTGGGTTTTTGAACTTCGTCCATCATTCGGTATTCTAGAAACTAGAAATATGTGTGTACTAAGGATACATTAATGAAACAGGATCATTAAACACAATATTATGAATAGCAGTCACGCTAAAGACATACAATTATATGAATTGTAAGCAAAAACTGTTATGCTGTAATGCAAACATAAACTTTAACAAATTTTGTTTGAGAAAGAAACTCACCAAAATATGTACACAGAAAATACTAATAAATAATGATGCAGCCAAGAAAACATAAAGATAAGCTTAAACATTACAAAACAAATACTAAAACAGTGTAATAACACCATACAAAAAGAATAACACAACAAATTATCTACATATTACAGATACTACCCAAGCTGCAAATGGAATGCAGTACAACTAAATCCAACAACAAGAAATACTATCAAACAAACATTTTTTAAATGGGTGGATGACAACCACACTGGAAATAACATTAAAATGTTGATTAATTTTAATTACAAAGTTCTGCTGCTGCAATGAAACATCTCATCACATTTGGCTGGGAACAATTCAATCATCCCCCTTACAGCCCAGACTTAGCGCCAAGTGAGTTTCATATGTTCCTGCATCTGAAAACTTTCCTTGGTGGCCGAGGTTCCATGACAAGATCAAAGAAGCCATTAACACGTGGTTTGCATTACAAGCTGCATCATTCTATGATGCTGGGATACAAAAACTGGTGCCCTCTACAAGTGCCTCAACAACGGTGGAAACTACGTCAAAAAGCAGCGTACAGTATGCACATCAAATGGCAACATAAATGGTTTGGATATGATTTCTTGTTTTCTTTTTCAATAGCCCATCGGAACTTACTTTCTGGATAACATACGTAACGTCTACAAAATTATTTTAAAAAATTAAAGAATAGAGCGGTCCTAAAACAGTTGAAAACAACAATTTATAAAGTATATTTTTAGATCAATTTTACATTTGATGCTGAGATATGGATGCTTACAGAGAAAAACAAAAGTAAAATTCAAGTAAACTTTTAGGAATTACTGAGGATAAAATAGTAAGTGACATGATTAGAAATACAATTTTCAGTGAAGAAAGTGGGATCTAAAGTTTGTTAATAGAATTAGAAGAGAAATCACTAAAATGAATGAATAGAATGGATACAACAAGAATACTTAGAAGGGTATGAGAATTAAATATGAATGGAGAGAGGCCTATGGAACAACTCAAACTATGAGACTTCACAAAGGTAGGAAAATGCTAGCAAGAAATCAATAACAAAAGACTGAGAGAAGATAGAAGAAATGGGTGACTTTTTATGGTCTGATCCTCACAAAACAGATGGCATGATTTCATAAAAATCTGTCAGCTGGTTGGAAAATCTGCAGCAGAAGTTCAACACATGGATATGACCGTACCGAACACCTATTTTTCCTTATAAAATAAGGAAAGCATTCTATAAATGAGAATGTTACTGGAACTGAAACAGCTGTAAATGTCAAAATTACCTTGACACATCTTGTAAGACATGTACGTGGCAGACATACTGTACAGATACCCATGATACTCAACACACTTTCCCAGTATATGATCCATATGGGGTCCAAGAACATTCTGTGTGTGGTCCATGACAGTTTCTAAGGAACATGATTTTCTTGGGTGACTACATCTAATATTTTGTATTTTCAACCAGTGTTCTTTCTAAGTGGTACTGATCACAGCTTGGAGTCAAACACATTGTTTTGCAAACACAAATACATTTCTGAAAATAATTATGGAATAAAATAAAAAAGAAAACAGTCAGGTGATCTTTGAACAGACAAAAACGTGAATAATATAAACTCTTATTGTAAAATGGGTAAATGAAATACACAAACAAGTGCCTACTTTTGTTGACTGTAGATATAAGTAGGTAAACATTGTAAATAACATGGTCCAAAGAGTCAGGAAGGGTTGTTCATGTGGTCCAAAAGGATGTGAAATACTGTTCTAGAATTTACTGTTAGGTACATGTTTCTCTGGATGAAGTATTTTCAATGCAGGTAAGTGATGCATACCTCCTCAGTGGCAATTGTAACAACTTCTCCTATCACATCCATCACATGTGTGATATGCACAATGACCTCCTTCATATTCATTCCTATCTTGTTATCTCTCAGTGAAATAGTATGCTGGAGCTTCAGCAGGCACTGTAGCATTCGAGAAGCACAATTTGACAGTTTTTCATGTGTCTTTTTCTTCTTGTCACATTGGAACTGAAATGAGAGAAAAAAAAAATCTTGGTTATTTATTTTTGGAGTTTAATTACTGGCTAATGGGTTTAATTAAGGTCAACTCATATGCACTAATTACTCAAGACAGTAAACATATCAAGAAACAAAATCAAAGCAAAATTTCAAACATCTGATTTAAATATAACACAATGAAACTTAAATAATAGAAGTTTCATTCCCTCCATTACCATAATTCAGTGGTCAAAGTTTTGTCTGTGGAAACAGGGTGCATCAAGGGAAGGCAAGATTAACAATGGATGCTTTTTCTTTTGTGCAGAGAAATATTGGCACATTTTGGCAGTTACAGGCTCATAAATGTTTGTTGCATCTAGCTTTAAAAATATTGAGTGGAATAATACAACATTATTACCTTATGTAGGTACTTTTCCAGTGATGAATAAATGGTTCTGGCTTCATCAAAGAAATGTTGCGTCTTCCTCATCAATATAGGAGAAATTTTCTTGTCTTCTCTATTCAGTAACTGGGTCATCGAGGTGGCTATGTTAAACATGTTTTTCCCTTCCACAAGGAATCCCATTTTCTTCATACATAATTGCATTTTTTCATGTTTTATATCATCATTTAATTTCATCTAAAAATTGGAATTATTTATCTATATTATTCATGTTATTTTGAATGAGACTAAAGGGCATATACAAATAAATGTTCAGATCAATTTTATGCATAAGCCATGGGCAAATTATAAACTTTGCAAATAGCACTAATTCGTACATCTCCTACATTCAGTCATTCACTGTCTGAATTATGTGTACTTATATATTAATTCTCAAAATACAAAACTTTGAATTTAAGGGCACCAAGTTCACAACTAAATTAAATTCATTCACTAAACCTTAACATATTGTGGCATATTTATCCAAAGCAAGAACTGTGGAATCACAATAGGCAGTGGTCTGTAAATGGTCTGTAATGGTGTTTCCTGTGCAGTCCACGGAGATGGTTTCTCACGCAACAGTGGAATATGTCATGCCATCACTAAGCATCAACTGCACTGCAACCGAGTAATAGTGTTTTCTACAGAGTCTGTGCTGAGGTATTACAAGCAGGACCAGTTAGCTGTTCAACTAACCCTCCATATGGCACTGATTAGATCAGTAATGATTTATGCTTGCCCCATCTGGAAATTAGTGGCAGACATATATTAAAATTGAAGTGTCTGCAAAACTAGGTTCTCTGTGCCACTCTAATTTCCCAAAGTGCACACTGGTCCACAACTTATACACGGCTTTCAGCCTTCAATATGTATATGATTATACAGCAAAATGGCCAGTAAACAAGCAGAAGTCATACAAAATCGTGAGAATGAACATGTTTGCTGCATAGGTCAAGGTGAAGACCCACACAGAAAATATAAGAGGCTTAAACTTGGCAGTGGTCAAACTTATGACCGTTGAAATGACTAAGCTGTTGTTGTAGCATAAGATAAGTAAGATAGACATGATCTGCTCTGCAAAGCCTGGATTGACAGAGGACTTGTATATGGTGCACAAGGAAGAATTTTCAACAACATGACACATGTGCGATACGTATGCTTGACAAAGACAAAGCCTATTCACAGAAGAGACAAACCCATCCTCTCATGAGAGAGGATGTTACATAAGGACTATGACTGCAAGGTTCGTTACAAAAAAAAAAAAGTCATAAGCCTCAAGGGGCTTGTTGCCGAGACTAATTGATTGACAGTAAACCGTTAGTTGTAAAGTAACTGTGAATCTGACTCTATTGCAGTTCATTAGAGAAATATTTCAGTTCAGTCATCTTGAGCTATTGCTGTTAGAAGCAAGAAGACCTAATCAAGAACTACCCTGGCATTTACCTGGATGGACTCGGGAAACCATGAAAACATCAGATACGATGGCTGGTGTCCCTACAGAGATTCAAACCAAGCACTTCTAGAATACAAGTCTATGGTATTAACCATTACATCAACAGACAGATATGTTAAATTAGCTGGCATTTATTAGAGCCCATGTACCCTCTATCCAATATGGTACTTGGGGCTCTCTCCCTGAGGGTAGATGGGTCACAATGTGAAGTTGGCGACTCACCTCCATTTTATGCAGAGGTTAAGAATGTGTCAAGCTTGAACTAAACTTCCAATCTCCCATTTTCCTTCATGGTGTGGTGCCTAATTAAGCACTTTAGCTTACCTATGACTATATGAAGTTACCCCTACTTGAAGAATTCTCCAAAATCTAAATTACCTCCTCTGTTGGCTGGATACTTTGTTTGGAACCTGGTTGCAATACATCAGCTTCCTCTGTTGATGAATGATCTGCAACTACACTACCCTCCTCTTCAAATTTACTTTCCAAAATAACAGAAGGGTTGATGCCTTTTCTCTTTATTTCCTGATAAATTTCTGTCCTCTTATCAAGAACTGCACTTTTTGTATCTTTCAATTTCAATTGAGGATAAACTGGTTCCTCTCTATTAAAATTTGATTGTGAATATTCACTTTCAGTTTCTGGCTGAACAAAACATGTTTTGTCTGATAATGAGTTTCCATTTCTTCTCTCTCTCAAAAAATAATTTGAGATCCTTTTTTCCTTTTTCTTCCTAAACACATAGCGACCAACTTTCTCTGTTTCTCTCCCTGATATTGTTTTCCGATTTTGACTCTCCATTTTAACACTTTTAAGAGGACGTGAGATCTTTTCTTCTACATGGTTTCTTGATTTTGCATCCTTACTTTCAATTTCTTTCTTGCCCACACAACTTTTCTCTGATTCTGAGTTTGTAATATTTTTTACCCTCGAAAGATAACTGTGTGTGTCTGTGATCATTTTCTTGCCTCCTTTTCCATACACACAAGCTGATTTTTTCCTCACATCTTTAGTTGTCACTTTCATGTTTTCTGAAGGAACTGATGTCTCTTTTTCTGTACTGATATCAAGAGATGTTCTTTTGCTTCCTTCCAATTTTGACTGAAGAGAAGCAGGTTTTTGTCCAAAGCCATTTGATTGTGCATTTTTTCTTCCAATTTTCAGCTGAACAGGGCAACTTTTCTTTGATACCGAGTTTGCACATTGCTTTCTGCACAAAAAAGAATCATGTGGATCTGATATTTTATTTTCCATTCCAGTCAGATGAGCATCAACTTCCTCTATTTTGTCTCCTGATACTGTGCTCAGCTTTTCAGTGTTCACTTTCACATTTTTAGAAGAAAATAGGACTTCTTTCACCACACTGTCATCAAGGGCTCTTATTTTATCTCTTCTAAATTTTTTCTGAGGAGGAAGAGGTTCCTGTCCATGGTCACTTGATTCTGCATCCTCACTTTCAATTTCTTTTTGGCCCAAACAACTTTCCTCTAATTCTGAGTCTGCAATACTTCTCACTGTCAAGAAAGAATGATGTGTGTCTGTGATAATTTTCTTGCTTTCCTTTCCAGACAGATGAGCAATGACATTCTCTGTCTTATTCCCTGACAATTTCTTCAGATTTTCACTGTTCACTTTCATGTCTTCTGGTATAATTACAGTATCTTTATCTGTAATGTTACAAAGAGGATCAGCTTTCTGTCCACTGTCATTTAATTTTGTACACTTATTATTAATATTCAGCTGAACAGAAGAACTTGTTACAGACGCTGAGTTTGTGCCTTTCTTTACTGTCGAAAGAGAATCATGCGTATCTGATATTTTTTTTATTTCTTTTCCAGACAGATGAGCATTGCCATTTTTTGTTACATCCCTTGATGTTGTCATAAAATTTTCACTTTTCATGTTTGCATTTCCAGGAGAAAATGGGACATCTTTTTTCCTACTGTTATCAAGAACTGTTCTTTTACTTTTTTCCACCTTTGACTCATGAAGGAGGAATTCCTGTCCACTGAAATTTGAATCTGTATTCTCAATTTCAATTTCTGACTGAACAGAACACCTGTTCTCTGGCAATGAGTTTGTAAGTCTCTTTGTCATCAAATCAGAATCATGCATATCAGAGATTATTTCCATGCTTTCCTTTTCAGACAGAGCAGAACAAACTTTATGTACTTCACCTCCCAATACTGTATTCAGATTTTCACCAGCTACCAAAACACAACTGCCACCCTCTGTTCCCTTATGGTAAACAGTTCTGTCATGTTCCTCGCATGATACATCATGTTGACTTTCTATTCTACCCTCTGCCTGGGAAAGAAAATCATCCCCTATTTCATTTTGTGATGGTATTTCAGTACTTTTTACAGCTGACAAAGGAGAGGCATTTATATCTGTTTCATTCCTTTGCAATGATTTTTTGTTTATGTCAGGCAGGCAAAAATGTCTTTCTGGTTCATGTACTTTTTTATCCATGTTTCCTGTTGTTAACACAAGAGTTTCACCTACCAATGTTTGCTCTTGTTCTACCTCCATATTTTCATTCACTGGTGAAACAGAATTTTTATTTAGCAACATCTCTATATGTACTGTTGTTCTATTCTGTGTCTTTGAGGTGTTGCATAGTGTACTTACTGCTGAACTACAGCTCCCTTCATGTCCTTCATCACCTACTTGTTTTGCACCTTTCAGCTGAAAACCTCCATCATTTTGTTCAACATGTGATACAGGTTTTCCATACATATCTCTAGAAAACTGATTACTATGTGAGATTAGATGCTTATGACACATCAGTTTCTGTTCTGTCATGGCAGGTTTCACTAGCTGAGCTTCCTTTTCAGTCCTACATTCCACTGAACTTCCACACCTTTCAGTAAGTTGAACTTTTTTGGCAATATTTCTGTTTCCTGTACCGCCCTCTGTCAGAAAAAACTGTTTTTCACTGCAAGAATTGTCCAGTTCTCCTCTGGAGTCACCCTGGTTAGTTTCACATGTCACAACCTTTTCACTATTCTCACATTGTTGTGATGCGTAACTTGAAACCACAGTCCTTAGATGTCCTGCATTATCTTCAACAGCATCAACTTCCTTTAATGGTGAACACGAACAAGGCAAATCTAAACTTTGATCTCTGAGATACCAATCCACAAATTTACAAATAAAATGTTTTTCTCTATTACAAAGGAATATAAACTTTCTGGATAGCTCCAACTCATTGCGATTAAGCTCTGTTATCTTTCTTAGTACGTTCAATTCTTCAGTGTCGGCCCTTACTACTTTCTGCAGTAAATCTAACATGGGGTTTGTTGAAGACAACACTATATCAATTATATCTTTACACTGAACACTGGCATCAAGAAGTTTGTTAACCAATTTCCTTTGTTCACTATTAAGATTTATAACTTTCTTAATTAATTCTAGTCCATCTTCTGCTTGTGTTTTATTGTCTGCAACTCTCATCTTCTCAGCTGAAGGAATGATGCTAGTCTCCATAACACCCAAAAATTCTGATCTTCTAGTATATTTCACTGAATCATTTATTTATAATTATACAGTCTCTCCAAAATTATTCTTGTGAAATCATTATTTCACAGTAAAATAACGGCACTCTTCACTTATAGGATGAAAAACATACTTCCAGTCTGGCAACCTCATATAAATGCTTTGTAGGCTGTAAAATGTCTCAGACCTCCATTATTCAGAAAACAATCCTGAAAGAAATAATTAATTACAGTTGAAACAACACTGTTAAATGTTTATAACAGTATTCTGACAGTCATTTTAGGTCTCTGAAATTCATTACCCTCTGATGCAATTCTCCTACTATAATTCTCAACAAAGTGAAGAGTTTGTAGCAATAATTTTCCCAATAATATACAGAACTGCATATTTCTTTATATCAAGAGTTTTGTTTCTCTGAGAAACAATCAGTGCCTTGAGTAACACTGTGAAATATTTCCAATCAACTCAAAGATCATGTGCTCCTTATATTCATACATCTTATAAGAATATACCCACCTCAGTCCACAGTACAAATACAAGTAACCCTCATTATACAGACACTCAATTATCAGATTTCTGCTACAACAAGGCATGTTAATTTGTGCTTATCTTTCACTTAATGAATTTCATTTCTGCTACAACTGATGACTTATAGTCATAAGTTCGGTGACTTTTATGTGTATAGTAACAGAAATTTAATTTTCAATTTATGAATTTTCACCTTATGAACAATTTTTAGTGGTGCAAATTACTTTCATAACTTCAGGGCTACCTGTACCATATACTGTCCACCACTACCAGATCAAGCTTAGTATTGTATCCTTCACTTCTTTAGAGAATTAGTTGATACAATGAACAGGCTATCAGTAGGTCGTTTCTGAGTACTGAAAATGATGGTGAATCAAAAGTTACACAGTATGAAATCTGAGGGTTTTACAGTGGTGAAAATTTAGACTGTAATCCTCTTGGCTATGACACTGTGTAGTCATGTAGTTTCAAATATGGTTACCAAAAATTTGTGGGGACCTGATCCTCTATCTTCAGGTCAGAAGTTGAATGCTGGTAACCACCTAAGAAACTACACGCATCCATAATCCAGAAGACTGCAATCTTAAAATCCAGTATGTCATAAAATTTTCTGTATCACTGGCCACCACCATCCGATACATTCAAACTGTCTTGCTTGATGTATGTATTCCACATAAGAAAATGATAACACTAATGAAGTATATTACAGATGTTCATTTTCTATTAGACTCTTGCATCCATAGTCTCTGGAATGAATTTGCAGATATACAGAATCATTCCGTTCAGTGGCACATAACTCATGGAACACAGTCCTTCTTACAAAGCCAACAACTTCTCACCTAGCCAAGAAATTCCCAAGAGTTTATGGAATCAAGAGGTTTATTACGATGTTCACAATAGCCAATCACATCTGAGGGCTAGTCTAAAATTTTGTAACATGCTACTTCTGTTTGGAACATGGAATGTCAGGACCTTGAATCAAGCAGGAAAATTGGAGAATTTGAAAACGGAAATGCAGAAGAATGAAGTGTCTGTTCTAGGTGTCAGCGAAGTGCGGTGGAAAGGACAAGGTGAAATAAGAAGCGGTGATTATACAGTGTATTATTCCGGAGGTGAACGGGCTGAAAGAGGTGTGGCAATAGTGGTGCATAAAAGTGTAGTGAGGAGTGTTGTTAAGAAGATTGCTTGTAATGACAGAATTATTGCTCTGAAGTTAAAGGCGGAACCGGTAGATATACTGATTATACAAGT
>NW_019727091.1:335739-356220 GCF_002891405.2 Cryptotermes secundus
AATGAAGAAGTGTTAATTAGAGTCAGTGAGCAGAGGAATATCCTACATGAAATAAGAAAACGGAAGGCTAATTGGATTGGTCATGTTTTACGCAGAAACTGCCTTCTAAAAGAAGCTATCGAAGGAAAGATAGATGGGCGGATAGAAGTGACAAGAAGACAAGGAAGAAGACGTAAGAAGATGCTGGATGACCTTGGGGACAGAAGAGGATACTGTCATTTGAAGGAGAAAGCTCTAATCGCATTAAGTGGAGGAATTGTTTTGAAAGAGACTGTGGACCTGTCGTCTTGACAGATTACTGATGATGATGATGATGATGATGCTACTTCTGTATGGTGAGCTGTTGGCACAGTATCCCATTACCAAACTAGAAGAACATGTCTTCAAATATACTCACAGCTATATTTGTATCTAAAGGCCTTCTCTTCCACATGCAACAGAAGGTCATACCATGCTACTATGACACGGGACCACTCAACATGGGATTCGGTGGTCTAATGCCAATTATGTAACCATCTTCATTACCAGTTCCTGTATTCCAGCTACTGTCTGAATGAGGCTGCATATTTCTCAGTTAGTGATATGTGTCATTATACCATCATTGGAAAGTTACTACATACCAGCTTGACCATACTTCCAGTATGCATACATAGGAAGGAAATTTAAACACACATAAAACTTTTCTTCCATAAGGTTGTCTACACAAGGTATGATGTATCCTGGGTCCTAGATCAAACAGGCTTTATATAATTTTACAGGGAATTTTCTGTGCAGTCCAGCCCTCTTATCAGCAACAGACAAATATACCCCCCCCCCAAAAAAACAGATGCTTAACTTAATTAGAAGTGTTTCAGTTTCACTACACTTTCAGTGAGCAATCAAGTTTCTCATAAAGAAGTTTAACTTTATTCATTCTGATCTCTCAACTAGTCATTACTATAGAATGATTTGACCACACTGTCCAGTGTGACTCAATGTGTGACTCATATGTATGTTTATATATATATATATATATATATATGATGTCTTTCATGTTTTGGTCAATTAATGACCATCTTCAGAAGAAAAATAACTACACATTAAGAAAACTACTATTACATAAATCATAGTACATCAAGTCCACAGTTGCCCAAAGTTTTATATATAAGATTTTAATTACGCTAAAATGTGGTGTGTTAAAATATTAATAAAATTCTTAATATTTAAAATCTTAAATTGCTAAGGTACGTGTCTTCGTGCCTCTTCTATCAAACAGAGATTGGGTAGACTGCTGCCCTTCGTGGTCTGAGCAGTTTCTTCTTCTTTATATAGTTGGTTAAGAGTCTGTATTTGTTATTGAGCTGCTTCCTTCGTTGTTTGTTGAGGCACTGAAAGGAATATATTATATGTGGCCTACTGTAGATGTATGTGCAGATTTTATATTTTGTACATAAAGGATTGTTATTGTGAAATGGATGTACAGTCGGATTTACACTGTATGCTCAATTATTTTATCATAGTGTTACCTTACATAGTGAGTGATACATTATATGTGGCCTATCATAGATGTATATGTATGTTTTATACTTTGTGATATCCAGTCTGATTTATATATCTTATTATTTTGTTATCTAGTATAAACGATGACAGATTCAATATCTATGTACATAGATCTCTGGAAGCCACATTAAATATAAATAAATAAATAAATATATCCTTACCCTTATTTCAACATGTAAATTCATCTACTGCCTCATAACCAAACTTTTAATAATGTACTTCATGTTCTAATATTTCTTACATATCTACTGTTATTATACTACGTTCAACGTCATTTCAGGTTCTCTCTCTCTCTGTTCATTTCTATCTCCATACTGCATTCTAAGTGATTACAGTTTGATACGTAAAGTCCGTAACATAACCTTACCTTCTTAACATAACCTATATTTCGACAACTCAAACAGTTAACCAGCGTTTTCCACACACTGTTCTTTCATATGGAAATGGAACACTGTTACAACTGGAATGACAATAAGGCATTAGCCGTACAGTTTCAAATTGGAAACAAATAATAACCGTTTCTTACTTAAGCCACATTCAGGGAGACAACTAGAACTAAAAACGAACAATAGTGGTACCAATCTGAAACTATCTCATTAAAGTACCAGCGAATTATAAATGTATTTACTTAGCGAGAGTCTGTGTTTCCAACACTGCATCTCTCGTAATCCTATTTAATTCCGATTCGGTCACATATTAATACTTTCAGGATAAGTCGGTTACAGCAACAATAAAAGACAAAGTTGGTATTAGGCTTTATCTATATAAATAAAATTTCGCTCTTACCTTTTGGCTTCGTCAGTTACTTTCTTGCGTCCAAGGTAAATACGAGTTATACAAACCTCAAAAACTAATTTCACTCAGTGTAATGCACCCTGACGCTTCACAGGAATGAGCATTATAACACTTCGTTAAATTTCTGGATGTTAACTCCACAATTTAATGCCAAATTTTCTACGCTAGTCCTCATAGTTATATCCACATCAGTCAAGTTTTATTCAATCCGAAACTCGACAAGTTAAAATCGGTTTAAAATTCGATATGTTGGCAATTTTGGTTTCCAATTTCAGGATGCAAGCTTCCACGTGGCAGGCTAATTGTGAACGGGAAGTACCGTAATTATTAGTTCCGCCTCAAAAGCATTTTTAGACCCGAAGATATATTTCGGACATCATACTTCCTTTCGACATCAGTCTGTGCAGCCTCCTACTTGCATAACAATGGTTTCGTATCCTTGTTAGGCGGTAGCTCTTTATTATCGGCACTCAAAATCACCTAATCGAGCCTAAGCTAAGAACCTATGTGTGCAGAACGGATTATGCAAATAGAAACTACTGTTGTCTGCTTTTTATTTTACACTGTGACAATATGTATACCGATAAGTCGGTATACAAACATAACTCTTACATTTTCGAACGGTTTCATAACCTCACATTTCAATATACTGGATGGTATACAAAATTGTTTTACTTACGTGTGACTTTTGACAGTGGACATAATCGTGTGTTATAAAAATAGTTCGGAAACTCAGTAAGTATCACATTCTGAAGAAGGGCTTTTCTTCCTTTAGTTACTTATGAGCTCCACAACAAAGCATCGTGAACTGAGCCATGAGAGGGCGTCATATGCCACCATACGCGCGCCTCTTGTTCATTGAGGTTTCCAGACTTATAACTTCATGTATCTCCAAGCAAACCGTAACGCCTCGTCTATTCTCTACTACCCGACCCTTTTCTACAAATATAACATGCATAAAACGGAGGCTCTAAAGCATGAACAGAAGAGTCCTAACGTCAGTCAGAGCTTAGAAGCGGCGAAGACTGGACGTGTATGGAGAACCAGGCTTAAAGCAGAGCGTGCTGTGAATCCCACGTTTAATGCAAGGTGCAAGAAGGAAACAGTACAATGACGGCAGAGTGAAATAGTAGTGGGCATGAAAAGCATGTTGGCAACAAGAACTTAAATGGCAGCTAGTAATGATACACGACTACTAAATCACGATAGACACGCAATCTATTACGTTTCTGAATGTTTGCCTGTGCGCACGCGCATTCGCAGAGGCAGAATTAGTAATTTATAGAGATTCTTTACGAATTCAAGAAAATGGCCATGTGGCGTTCACGTCTGTTTGAGAGCTAGTTTTAGTGCTAACACTGTTGAACAGATTGTTTTTCTTTGAGTTTGAATTGAAGATTATTGCTTAAAGTTTTCGAGCATTTTTCACCTTCAGCCATATTGACCGTGTGGTCCATATAACCACAAATGAACTTCTCCATTTACCCCACAAACCGTTTTAAATATTTTGTTTAAATTCGACATGGAAGGCTCATCAAAGTATATCGTGTATTTCCGATGTTCTTCCATATTATTCCATAATACAGCCAAGTTTACATAAGGCCATAAATTAATTTTTCCATGTATCCCATAGACCAATTCACAGGGTTTTATTTAAATTTGTCTCGGGAGGCTTCCATCAAACGTTATTGGGTATTTCCGATTTTCAGCCATAGTGGCCCATAATAAAGCCTAGTTTATATAAAATCATATGAATTTCCAATTATCTCATAAACTGTTACACAGATTTTGTTGAAATTTGATATTGGATATTTTTACTAACTTGAATATGTGTCCCCATGCAGTAGCATCTACCACAACAGGAAATTCAGAGAACAGGTCTGTGGGAACATCCCACATACTAACACGCAGTTTCGCCGGTCTAACAGACAGCACTCACTCTTAGTCAATATCACATTGCCGTACATTGTTGCCACTACACGTATTTATACAGCACTCGATGTGCAGTCCACCATTAAATCATCACGTGCGCTAGCCAATCAGCGCTCACAATCGCAACTACAAGTTTAACCTCCGCCTAGCAAGCATGGTATAAAAGCGGAGCCCAAAGCTCGCAATCATCAGGGTCAGTGATCAGTCGAGTAAGAACGGAGTGAGTGAAACAGGAGTTAGGATTGAGAACAAATTTTGTGGTGTAGAGTCAGTGATTGAGAGGAGTGAGATTCGAGAGTTAGGACTGGAGTTAGATTAAGGTATTTCAGTCTTAGTGCCCACTCAGTGCGAGGTACGATGGCGTTCCGTGCTGGCTTCCTTTGACAAGCAACATGAAAAGTTACTAGCCAACAATCCCGATGCAACGGAGGAGATCAACTTAATTCGGATGGCGCTCCTGAAAATAGGACAGCTCATCCAGTCTTCTCCGCAGGAAAATGGCAACGGAGATACCTGGAAACGCCTGCTAGAAAAAGCAGAGTCTGAGAAGACTATATTATGTAAACATCTGGACGGGAAGGCCCTGTTCACTGGAATGCTGCGACTCTACGCAGCAATACACAGGGAACTGATGGAGTCTGTCCTGCCGGAAACCACGCAAGACACAGAGGATGCGCCCCACAGCAGACGTCGAAAGAGAAACAGCGACTCTGACGACGGCAGCAGCAGCACCAAGAAGGAGGCAAAGGGAAGATCTAGACCACTCCCGGTCAACCAAAAGCCGCGGCCTGTAGCAACAAAGAATTTCTCTGTCCCGCTCAGGTCCATACCCGTGGACGGAACAGAAAGTGGTGAAGGGCCATCTACAGAAGACACTGGCAAAGGCAGACCACCACCTATAATCCTAACTTCTGAAGCTAACATCCTTAGCCTTCAGAAAGAAATGAAAGCTGTTGTGACAGGGGAATTCCTCTTCCGGAACAACGCATCCGGTACCCGAATCACAACCAAAAATATGGCAGATTATAAAGCAACACAAAACCTACTGAGTCAAAAAGGTCTCCCATTCTTTACCTTTTACACCAAAGGAGACAAACCTGTGAAAGCTGTTATCAGGCATCTGCCGAGTAACACCTCGTCAGAAGACCTCACAGTGGCCCTCCAGGAGCTGGGCTACGAAGCCATCAGCGTCAAGCAGATAACGGCGAAACGTCCTCCGACAGGAGGAGACACACTCGTATCCCTTCCCCTTTTCCTTGTCACCCTGGCGAGAAACCACAAATCCCAGGAAATCTTCAAAATCACCAAACTCTCAACATAATTGCCAAAGTAGAGGCTTACAAATAAAAAAAATGGTCTGACCCAGTGCTACAACTGCCAGCGTTTTGGCCACATTTGGGTCCACTGCAGGCAGCCTCCTCAATGCCTATGTTGTGGGGGTGGTCACCGCTACCGTGAATGCCCGGAAAAGGAGAATACCGAGAGCACCCAAAGATGCTGCAACTGTGAGCTGAAAGATGGGGAAACACCACATCCAACCAACTACAGGGGCTGCAGTCATGCGAAGGAGGAGCTGCGGCGAAGGAAGAACCAACGCTTGACAAATCAAGGGTCTTCAGGAAGAACGTTCTTCTCCAAATATGCAGCATCCGAGCGGACGTTCGCCTCTGTTCTACACAGCTCGGTGGAAGCGAAGCAACCCTCAGCGCAGCAGAAGGCGCCTAATAGTCCCCAGAATCAACAAATCAACATCAAAGGTTCAGGTCAGTCAGTGCAGGAAAAAAATGTAAATAGTAATGCAACGGACGATATGTTCGTTGCTTTCACTATGGTGTAGCAGATTATGACAGGGCTCTCAGGTGCTGCATCCGAAGAGGAAAAAGTTGCAGTTATCACCAAGGCTGTTTTTAGTCCACTGAATCGCAGTGGTAGTAACAGTTCATAGGCCTCTCAAAATTGCAGCGTTCAATGCCAACGGCATTGGAAGACTGGCCTTTGAGCTACGAAAACAGATGCAAGACCTAAAAATAGATGTGGCCCTTTTCTCGGAGACATCTGAAACCACATATGAGGTTCTATATTCCAAATTATCATATTGTGACATGTTGAGAACGGAGAACCCCCCCACCAGCAGTGACGTGGCGGGTGAGTCAGCGCTCCGTCATCCCCCCTCCGCACGGTAACGTAACGCGCAACGCGCGGTGACGTAAGACGGCATGAGGTAACAGCGTTGCTACGTAACAGGCACACACAGCCACTATATAAGAGAGCTGCGCTGCCTGCGAGTGAGTTGTAATGTGGCCGGCGGCGAGTTCAGTAGTAGTCGAGCGAGTGTGTTATCAACAGTTCTCAAGGCAGCAGCCTGCGAGTAGAGTTGGAATCTAGCCAGCGGCGAGTTACGAGTAAAAGTGTGATAATCAGTGACAGTCTGTGATAACTGAGAATTAATTGGGAGTGTGTAACACAGTGACACTTGTATAGCTCCCGTACTGTGAAACGTGTAGTCTACTGACAATAGCGTGATTTGATTTGCGATTAGGGTTATAAAGTGTGAAACCCCGCAATATTGTTATAATTAATTATAGCCGTGATTTGTAGGTTGTTAAATAAACCAATTAACAATCCGAACGGCGTCTTCAGTAACGAAACACGTGACAATATATATATATCGGAATGATCGCCAGGACGGGCATAAGGGCGGAACTGCCGTTGCAGTCAAAAATGGAATCCCACATACTCATGTTGACCTACCTCCCCTCCTTTCATTAGAAGCAACGGGGGTTTGCATACCGATTGGTCATACTGAAATGCTGCTTGCATCTGTTTATAAATCTCCACTTAGAGCGTGGAGAGACGCAGACATCACAGAGCTCTTAAACTTCAGAACAAAATCCATTTTGGCAGGTGATCTGAACGCAAAGCACCCTGTTTGGAATAGTAACGTCGCAAACCCTTCAGGTTTGAAGCTTTTAGGTCTATTTGTTAATTGTAATTTTGAACATTCGGCGCCACAATATCCTACCCACTTCGTTCCTGATGGGAGAGGTGATGTCCTGGACATTGTGGTCCATATAGATGTTCGGTTCTCAGAAGTCAGAGTTCTGGACATCATGGATTCAGATCACCTACCCACAATGTTTTGCATCTTGGATCATGTTAAAGCCAGAGAAATCTTGGATCCAGTTGAAAAAATCACAGATTTGGAGCGGTTTCAAAGCCTCGCTTCTGCCCTAGTATCCCCAAGAATCAAAATTAATTCATGTATTGAAGCTGACAAAGCAGCTCGCGACTTTGCAGCCTCTATGGCATCAGCATATATGCTGTCGACAGAAACAACCACAACCTCATTTCGTAATCGCGGCCCATCTGTGCTAGACCGACTACTCAAACACAAGCAGGGGCTCAGAAAACTTTGGCAACAAACCAGGGATCCAGCATGCAAAACGGCAGTGAACTGGGTCACTAAAACTATAAGAAGAATGGCCCAGAAGAAGGCACTTGATCGGTGGGAAACCAAGATAGAGATATGTGAGATTACACCTCTTGCAATATGGCCTATTACGAAATCCCTCAGAAAGAGGGGTGGACCAGAGGCACCAACTGCAATTCATAGGCGTTTCGGACCAGCATTTTTTCCAAACGAAAAAGCCAATATAAATTGCAAATTATCTAGAAAACCTGTTCAAGCCGCACAAAATGTGTGACACTGACCATGAACGGCGGGTGGAGGCCCGAGTCCAAGCTCTGCTGACTACAGTCGAAGAAAACCCCTCACCTAAATTTCGACCATGTGACGTCTCCAAAGAAATTCGATCCCTAAAATTAGGAAAGGCCTGCGGAATTGATGGCATTCCAAATGAATGTCTCGGGCACCTTCCAAGAAGAACTCTCGTTCATTTAACGCATTTATTTTACCACTGTTTTCGACTCTCTCACTTCCCGGCACCTTGGAAGGAAGCCAAAATAATAGCTTTGCCAAAATCCGGCAAAAACCCAAAATTCCCACAAAATTTCCGTCCGATTAGCCTCCTGTCCACTACGGGCAAACTTTTCGGCAAAGTAATTCTAAGAATTATCCATGGACACTTAGAGGAAAGAAACTTGCTAAACGCAAGCCAGTTTGGTTTTCGTGCGCGTCACAGCACGACACTCCAATGTATGAGGCTAACGGATCACGTCTCTCTTAATTTTAATAACAATATGTCGACGGCTGCTATATTCTTGGACATTGAAGAGGCCTTTGACACAACATGGCACCCCGTCCTACTATATAAACTCACAGAGTTACAATTTTCGACCAGTCTCGTAAAGCTGATTGCTTCATTTCTAACAAACAGAAAATTTAAAGTTTCAGTAGAAGGCGAACTTTCTTCGCCCAGGAAAGTAGCGGCAGGGATGCCACAAGGTTCCGTCCTTGCCCCAGTGCTGTACAGCTTATATATAAATGATGCCCCCGCGGCACCTGGAATACACCTTGCTCTGTTCGCGGACGATACTTGTATATACGCAACAGAGAAACATGAGCGACGAGTTTTCAACAAACTCCAGCGTGGTCTCACTGTCGTGGGGTCATGGTGTCAGCACTGGAACATGAAAATTAGTGAAGGGAAGACTCAGGCTATCTACTTCTCCAGAAGGCGTAGAATGCCTGAGGACGCCCTACATCTAAACGGACGGAACATCCCGTTTGTTAATAGTATAAAATATCTCGGTGTCACCTGCGATAGGAGGATGACATGGAGATTGCACCTAGAGAAAACCTCAGCCAAGGCCTTGGGCACGTACATTAGGATATACTCTACATTCAAAAGCAAGCATTTGAGCACACACATTAAATTAATCGTGTACAAAGCACTAATTAGATCAATAATGACCTATTGGCAATCTTGACGGGCGCACACCGATCCGCGATTTGCACTTGGCGTTAAAAATTCCGTACGTGTATGAATACATAACTAAATTATGCAGAAGGCAGGCAGATGTCATCCTAAATCACGAAAATCCAAAAGTACGTACAATTGGACAAGGAGAAGCCAGGCATAGGAAATATAAGAGGCTTAAACTTGGCGGCGGTCAGGCCTACGACCGTTCAAGTGTCTAACTGCTGTCTCGGATTGTTAAATAAATTGATGCATAGGCTGCTGCACATTCCTACACTGACAGATGTCCCTGTACATATTAGTATTAAAATAAAATAGAATATATCAGTTATATTGTGAGTAGTGTAATAAGTAAAAAAAAAAAAAGATGTGTATATCACATTTCCTCCATAAGGTGTAGCAAGTGAACACAATAAAAAAGAAAGACCAACCACTCCTTTTATCGTTAAGGAGGACCAAGTAAGAGAGAGAGAGAGAGAGAAAGAAAAAGTCTACACTCAAAACAAAAATATGGCCATGGGTCCCAGGCGGGGCCCGATGCCAAAAGTGACCGTGCCGTCTGATTGTCGGCAGTAATCTTCTGCTCTTCTCTGCAATCATCAGTGATCACATTCAGTTCAGAGCGATCAGTCATCAGAGTCATCAGCTCTTCACTGTTACCAGACAGTTAACGTAGCTGCCGCAGCTCTCCAGCAACCACGCTCTGCGACCAGGCAGCTAACGTGGCTGCCGTAACTCTCCAGCAACCTCGCTCTGCGACCAGGTAGCTAACGTAGTTGCCGCAACTCTCCAGCAACATCGCTCTGAGATCAGGCAGCCAACTTTGTTGTCGCAACTCTCCAGTAACGGCGCCGTATGCAGCTGTTCATACAGACGCACGCAGCATCACATTACCGGCCGGACAAACCAACTGAACGGCCGTAAAAACTTGGTCTACTACAAAGGAACAAATTCTACCAGCGCACTCACCGTGGAACAAACTGCTCTTTTCAGTGTCAGCCAACTTTTGACATAGCTTCGCAGCTATTGTGTACATTCAATTTATACAATTTAGTATATACAATTGTTACAGATTTACGTGGTTGTCTTTTAGAACATCGACAAACCCACAGGTCTGTCAGTACACGCTCCCAGTTCGAGCAATACTGGCACGCCAAAAGTCGCCACTGTAGTGCAACAGATCGTGACAGAGCTTAGTGAAGTTAGTGAAGCTGTGTCAGAGAAACAAAATGGCTGCTAGAGTTCATAGGCCGTTCAAAGTCATAGCATTTAATGCAAATTTTATTTAGAAGCGGCACTATGAGTTCAGTATACACATGCAAGACTTAAATATACATGTGGCTTTACCCTCAGAGACACGTCTCAAATCCTATGAGAAGTTTTTGTTCCAAATTATGACTTTTATCTGACCGACTGCTTCCCGCGAAAAAAAAAGGTTTTCCCCATAACCATGTATACATATGCTATGTGCAATATGTACACTTGACAAAGGTGAGGTCTATTCAAAATAGGCAAGTCCATCCTGTCTTTGGAGATGTTACATAAGAACTATGACCAGTTCAGTTACAAAATAGAACTCATCTTGATCCTCACGGGGCTTGGAGCCAAGACGAACTGATTGTCAGTAAACCGCCAGTCATAAAGTAACTTTCACTCAGGCAGACAGACCAGTCTGTGTCTGAGTCTGTTGTAAGACAGTAGTCCCTAGTGGAGGCGAAGCAGTTCTCATTGTTGTAAGGCACTGCGTAGCAACGCCAAGTTAGTTTTGAGACAGTCGCCAGCCAGTAAGGACGTGAACACGGAAGCTGAAAGATCTACAACTTCAACTACACCAGACAGCTGGTGAAGACACAACAGACTGAGAAGGCTTAGTGCATGCTGTACTGAATTGCAGAGTGTGTGAATTAGCTTTAGCACTATAGCTACTTGTAATCACGATTATTAAAGGCGCAATAAATCTAATTACCGATCTAAACCCCAAGATAGTCACTAAACACGTGACAATACTTATACCCCTTAGATCTATTCAGCCTCCACTCTAATGTATACCAAGAGCTTTTCTCTAAATGATAAGATAATAAATGATAATTTCTTCATTGTCATCGCCGTGAAAACCTCAAAACTTACATACCTCATTATAGTTGATGGATGTTGTGATCTTTTATGGTTTGAGATATATAAGCTACTAAGTTGAATGAATTTATTATGTAATGTGTTTTTATTACAATTTTAATTTATTTTATTTACAATTAAACATGGTATAGTGTTATGTATATTTTAGGTTGATGTATATTTTATGTTGACTAGTTCCATTGTTGGAGCATTTGTTGAAGATATTTGACTTGTTCTGTGTCCAGTGGTGTTGGCCTGTAATTGGATTTGCTTGAATGCAATAAATACTATACTATACTATACAACAAAAACTAATCACCCACATCTAGTGCTGAGGTCAAGAATACATGGAGTTTTATCTCCGCCTTCATGTTACAGAGGCAAATTGGTTAAAACATCACAATTTTATTACTTCGACACAAAAAAAAAGTAACAAATTAAAAATATGGATGTTGTAAATGAATACTTACCTCATATGTTTGTTGATGAAATGACACTGTCAGCAATCACGTATGTGATTCCTATGTCTGTGTTGGACTAATAGCAGTACATTTCTTGTCATTCCTCTCTATATAGAGCACTACACCATTCACAGTGTACATTATTTTTTGTGACCTTGCTAAGGCTTTTGACTGTGTTAATTATGAGATATTGACATCTAAACTAGAGCATTATGGTGTCTGGGGTTGTATATTAAACTGGTTCAAATCATATCTATTGGATAGAAAACAGAGAGTGTACATTAAAACTAATGATGGTCAGGACTATTCTTCATCTTGGGAAAGAGTTAAGCAAGCGGTTCCTCAGGGGTAGATTTTGGGACCACTTCTATTTATTATTTACATTAATGATTTGCCTCCATATATTAATAAACTGGCTACAGTTTTTCTTTTTGCTGATGATACCAGTATTTTGGTTATCGGCAATAATCATGCTGAGCTTAAGCATAAAGTCATGGGTACACTGTCTCTTATTGTAAATTGGTTCACAGCTAATAAGTTGGCCTTAAATATCACTAAAACTAATATTATTAGATTTGCTCTAAAACAGTCTTATAACTCTCTGGCAGTTGCTAGCAGGAATTTGTTTATGAATGAAGTTCCTGTGATAAGATTTTTGGGTCTGCAAATTGATACGAATTTGGATTGGAAGAGTCATGTACAGTATATTCTCCCTAAACTTAGTTCAGCTATTTTTGTAATTAGGAGTTTATCTTATTTTATGAGTAAAAAAATTTTACGAATGGTGTATTTTTCTTATTTCCACTCTATTCTTAAGTATGGAATAATTTTCTGGGATAACTCAATGAATAATGTTAGAGTTTTTAAATTAAAAAAAAAAAATAAGGATTATATCTGGAGCGGGACCTAGAGACTCATGTCGGGATCTTTTTAAGAAACTGAATATACTGCCAGTGCCATGTGAATACATTCTCTCGTTGATGTTTGTGATTGATAATCAAACTAAATTTTGTTCAGGTTTAGATGTTCATGGTTTGAATACAAGAAATCGAAAGCAATTATATTTGCCAAACTCGAATCTTTCTGCTTTTACAGCTATTAAACTATTCAGCAGATTGCCCATAACCATTCAAAGCTTTAAAGAGGATAGAATTAGTTTTAAAAATAAGCTGTCTTTATAACTTATGAATAATTCGTTTTATACAGTTTCTGAATATGTGGAGCATAACATAAACAATTAGTTTTAATTATTCTGTTATCTGTGTGTTTGTTTAAATTTTTGTATTTGTTTGTTTGATATGATGACCTTCATGTTCATTTGTTTTGGACTTATGAAATGAAATGTATGTATTATTTAATTAATGAACAGGCGGTTTTTCAAATGATTTTATTTTTCACTATGTTTGTTGATAGATCAAACAATGCTGGCTGAACACAACATTTTAAACATAGATACCAGAAGAATAGCATAAAGAACTGAATATAAATCCCAGTATACTGGACATACATGCAAAGTATTTTGACCCTTAATGGGTTCTTTCTTTAATACATGCGAATATTATTTGCACAGTGATGGGTGATGTCAGGCAATTATCCCATCTACTTAATGTTTTCTTACAGAACAAAAACCAGGAAAATTACTTGTAAAACTTAGGATGCAGTAAAAGAGTATTAAAATATACTGACATTAAAATGACTGTGAGGACGTGAATTTAATTAAACTGACTCAGGGTTGGACTAATACTGTTTATAATAAAAATATATTTTTTTTTTTCAGACTGGAATAAAATTGCACAGATATAGATGTCAGTTGACAGATATGTGAAAGAAAAGGTCTGTAACTTTTCTCCATATCTGCATGATATCGTGGTAGGACTATAGTTACCTGCATCACGATTCCTGATACAATGTCGATATAATAAAATAACTCATAATTTATAACAAACATCCTTAATTTCTTAGTTTTCTTCTGTTATTTTTTTTTTGCCCCAGATGATAGGTGAAGGTGATTGTGGAGCAATTGGTGGAATGAAGATTGGCAGGGGAAACTGAAGTACTCGGAGAAAACCTGCCCCAGCAGCACTTTGTCCTACTTGACCAGACCCGGGATCGAGCCCAGGCCATAGTTTTCTTCTGTTAAATACAAGCAGCACTTAAAAAAACAGCTGTTGTTACTGCTGTATAGTGCTTAACTATGTGGAAGCTCTTTCTCTATCTGGTGCTTATTTCTAACCAATATTTCAACTTCCTCTACAGTGTCAGGCAGCTGGTGCCCTAGTGTCTCAGGAAGGACAAGTACTGATAGTCCCGCCAACATTCCCAGAACACCCATGATTACTAGTGGAACTGCTGGCAGTGTATATTCACCCTACAGAAACAGCGAAACCAATAATTACAATCCTATATAAAACGTTCTTCTCTTAGAATAATCATTCCCTCAATTAAAGCTGTGTTTGTTGAGAATATACAACATTGAAGGCAACACTCAGATATGAAAGTGAGATGAGGATTTTGGATAAGACAGCTGAACAACGTTTAGAAATAGTATAAAGGTAAAGTAAAGATATCCTTGTAAAAGGCCATGCAGACTCATAAGGTTGCGTGACATCAAGGCTGTCACATTTTTTAGACAATCGGCTCTAGATGACTGTGAGGTCCGTCTTATGCACCAGCTGCCTTTTACCTCCTGGAAGATTCCTGGTTCTCATTTCTGTTAGAGGCTGAGCCAACCCCAGGTCCATAGTGCAGCTGGAAGGATTAGGTCAATTGAAAAGTGCAATGACCTTATCGGAAATTGAACCCATGACCTTCTGGTATGTACCAGTGCCTCAAACAACTATGCTACTGCATGCCCCTTTACAAGTAGAACAGACTTAATATCTTAAAATAATGCTGGAAATTATAAAATTGGACTATCAGAGATGCAGGTATATAAGAGGATTAGAGAACGTTGAAAATACAGTGAAGACATAGTGACTGTCATTAAAAACATGGAAAAAAGCATGTAAGAAGAATGTAGTGAAATGAGTTACCAAAGTTAGAACCATATCTCAAATCCATTAGCAAAATAAACAGAGGATGACCAGGAAAGAAAAGGAAAGACCAGTCCTTGAATGATAACTGACACAACAGTTTTGCTAGCCTAACATTCTAACCAGTTCAACAAGACAAATAATGAGGGAAGGAAAAGGAAGGGTGGCGGAACTGATGACTGTGGTGACGGTGAAAATGATGATGTTGATGACGATGTGGGAACATCCCATATTATCACGCATTTTCTGCAACGCACACTCTACACATCACTTTTCACCATCACGCGCACTAACCAATCAAATTGCTCCAAACGTTCGCATTTATACTGTGCTCGCTGCTAGCTCCGCATCTACATCATCACGCATGCTAGCCAATCAGCGCCCTGCAAATTCTTCCTCCTCAATTTCAAGTTTCGCTCCACCCACCGAGCAGTGTAAAAAAAGGAGCAGCCGCAAACTGGCAGCATTAGCCTGACTTCAGTCTACGATCAAGCCACACTCAAGCAACATCAGCCAGCAGGCTTTGTCGCCAGCGCTCGGTCTTCGGAGGCATCGGCAGGCTGCGCCAGGCACGACTGCCTCGGCCCTCCGGTTCTCACACCCGACGCACTGGAGCACCTCGCCTGGACTCGCCGGTGGTCGTGACCCTGTCCGACCCACTGGGCATCTGGCGTAGCCACTGCCTCATCACTCCTGCGACCGCGCTGCGCGACCACGCAACTTCAACTCACCTGCCGCACGGCGGTCAAGCAACCTCCAGCAACGGCTGCGCTGTAGCCAGTCAAACCACCGCAACTAACCTCTCTCCCTACTGGCGTGCACCGCGCTACCTCACTGGTCAAGCATCTCAGCAACCATGGTCCTTTTCAGGACCAACAAACTGTTCTGAAGAAGTGGGTTGTCATCGAAGTAATGACGAACAACAAAAGACATAAGACCCCACAACAACGATGACAACGATTATGGGAAAGCTATGTAAGATTTGAGGCTTTCACGGCGGTGACTATGAAGAAAGCAGTCTTCTGGGATTTGGCACCGTGTATATGTGGTGTTAACCGACGTTTCGGAGGAACGTATCGCCTCCATCTTCAGGGTAGAAGAAAAAGTATAAGAAATCTGCAAGCGACAAGACCGTGAGAACGGTAAAAGCAGACACCACATATACACGGTGCCAAATCCCAGAAAACAACTTTCTTCATGGGAAAGCTATGTTTAATTGTATGCATTTTACTTTCAGGTTAATAATTTTTTGTCTGATAGAAATATATTTTTTATATATTCTGAATTATCTGCTTTTATTAATTTTTGTTCAACCTAATGAATGATATAGTATTGCAATGTTGTGAAGCATTGTTTAGCTGGGAGGGAATCCTGCTATGAAAGTATCATATAAGAAGCAGGCTGTCAATATATTTTCTGCCATCATATTCAATTGTACTTTCACACTTACCAAAAACAGTAGCTGTGGTGCAATAAGGCTCCCAACTCTTCCCCAGAAGCCACAGTGGCCCATGGCCACACCTCTTAATACTGTTGGAAACAGCTCAGATGCATACAGGAACATAGTACAAAAACCACTTACGACTACTCCTTTACCTATCAGGGCAAATGCTGTCTGAGTTTTACCTGGAAAGAAGAATTTTAGAAAACAATATGTTCAATGAGCTACCACATGTCCAAGGTGGCCTCAAGAAGGGAGGAAGTGCAGTGATCACACCCTCAACAATTTCCCCATCTAACATTTTATGAAAATGCTAAGTGAAGTTTTCACTGGTTGAAATGTTACATTTATAAACTGCAGCCAAGAAGTATGTTTCATTTAATTTAAGGGCTCTCTGGTAGAAAAGAATTTCAAGCGACAATTTATGAAGCTATAATAATAATAATAATAATTTAAATCAATAATGTCATTTGAGGCCGTTCAGTGGATGCAGTTGAATTTGGGACACAAGATTGCCAGGAAATGAGCCTGGGAACAGAGGAATGGCAAGAAAGGAATTAGCATGTGAAAAGATGACTTTAAATGTGATTTCAGGTTACAGTGGGACTGTTATAAATCCATTGTCATGATATGACTAGTGGAGACTGAGAATCCTAGTGCATGTGGAATGGTGAACTGTAAAGTGTGTAGATCAGCGATAGCTCTGTAATTACCTGTAGTCCCAAGTTTTGTGAAAGTATATACTCTGTGGCCTGTAGTCCGCAAGTGAACTACACTGACCAAGCGACCGCCGCTTGTCGACAAAGTTAGTGCCAACTTTTGCGGATAGAGTGTGTCACATGGTCAGCGCATCCAACAGCCGTTAATCTCGGTTTTCTAGACTTGGTTAATTATATCATACCACAGAGGTCATCTCACCGGGGAAGTTCACAAATCCCTCATATCAGAAATACTGACATTACAGCCTCACAAATTGCTGAGTCAAAAACCTTAATATTGCTTGAATGCCTTTACACATTTTCATGAAACGTGGTATGTACATCATGCCACATGAAGCCATTTTTAATTGCAAACTTTTTAATTCACTCCTATCAATAATACCAGCACCACAGCCTCTTAAATTACACTGTTTTACTGACTGCATTGCACATACATATTAAAATTATCTTTTTACTTGTCGTATCAATAACTCAAATTACAGTGAAAGGAAAATGGGCAGTTAGTTTCCCAAAACTTCTTGTTAATATTAAGCAAGTGGTACACATCATTGTGCTTCAAAGGATTAAAGACTATATATATTCTGAATACAGAATACATACTATTTTAAATTCACTTTTATCAGCTTTTGATATATGTTCATGACATTAATTTATTGGACCAAATCATAAATACTATAAAGAAAACTATGAAAAATCCATCATCATTGGCAAAACAGGCTTTTTTTTTTAGTCAAAAGATTCTGCTAGATTTGTCTGAATTAAATCATCCAGTTCTCACTCGTTTGGGTTTTGAAACACTAATTTTTTTACACAGCTAGTTTGTTGGCCTTGCATCATAAACATTTTATTCAATGGTAATAAGGAACTTGCTCTCAAATAAACATGCAGAAAACTACAAACAGATCATGCATCATCCACAGAATGCAAAATACGTTTACAATATAAAGATACCTACTAAATTAATTTAAAATGTGTGAAGTTTAGATATGTGCAAATGACAGAAACAAATGAAAATTGTTTTCAGGAAGGAGTTGAAAGCAGAGTTAATGCTTGTGACCATTCGGTAATAGTACTTTAACTTCCTATCTCCTATCTAAAAATGTAATGACTAAATTACAATTTTATATATTGTTTTATATGGTTGAAATCTTAATTTTATGGGAAAGACCATAGTTTGAGCACGGTTGACTGAATAATATTTGGATGTAAAACAGAGAAAGTGACAGAATAATAGAGAAATATTATAAAATAAAGAGCGTCATAATTAGTTACTCTTAACCAAATATTAAGATGATCAGAACAATGATAATGGGTTCAGTGGGATATACAGGGGTTGGACAAAATAGTGGAACAATTACATATACTGTGCACA
This sequence comes from Cryptotermes secundus, assembly GCF_002891405.2. Classification (NCBI taxonomy): domain Eukaryota; kingdom Metazoa; phylum Arthropoda; class Insecta; order Blattodea; family Kalotermitidae; genus Cryptotermes; species Cryptotermes secundus. The sequence goes on from NW_019727091.1 coordinate 354,023, forward strand.
TTTCTCTATTAACATGGTGTTGGACCAACTTTTGCCTTCAATACAACCACAGTCCTTCTTGGAATAAACTCACACAAGTTTTGAACAGTCTAGTGAAATTTTATACCATTCTTCTTAAAATATATCTTCAAAGTTGCTTCAGAGATATTGGAAGTAGGATTCTGTTCCTCACTCCAGACTCCAAAACTGGCAAGAGTGGTTCAATGATGTTCAAATCTGGTGATTGTGCTGGCCAGGGAAGATGTTAAAGTTCATCTTCATGCTCTTCAGACCATGACTGAACAGTTCCAGCTGTGTGAATGGGGGCATTGTCATCTTGGAAAACTGCATCGTTGTTCAGAAATAACATCTGGATCATGGGATGCACCTGATTACCTAACATGTTCACATCCAGGTATTCCATTACAGTAATATGGCCATGAAAAGTAATAATGGGACCAACAGAACACTCTAAGATGATACTGCTACCCAAACGATCACAGAACTTCCCCGTGTTTCACGGTTGGAACCAGGCATTCTGGATTGTAGGCTTCCTTGGGCATTCTCCAAATGTAAACTCTTTCCTGATGTAGGGAGCAGCATCAAGGATGAATCATTCGACTGTATCACATGCTCGTTTCTGGTTGTCTGATGTCAAAGTTTTATGGTAGTGCAAACATTGTTTATGCATGTGAGCATTACTTTCAGTAATCAGAGGTTTAGCAGTTGCAGCCCTACCATGGATGTTGGAGTTGTGAAGCTCACATCAGACAGTTTTTGTGGAAACAGGGTCTTCAAGATTAATATTCAGTTCTGCAGCAGTATGCCTGTACTGCAGTATTTCTGTGATTTTTCAAAACAATCCTTCTCAATATATGATGATCTCCTTCTGTCAATGATGGTTTTCGCCCACTGATGTTGCCTTCACATGATTTGTGTATGATGACATAACCTTCGAAATCATGTGGAAGTTGTTGTCACACATGTTGCAGCTAAACATGCACCAACGATCTGTCCGCTTACAAAATCGGACAGTCTTCCATTTTCCTATTCTTTCACACATACTGTCATGAGAACTACAGAGTTTAATAAATGGAAGAACATTAAGTGTTGCCAATGGAAGTTCTTCCAATGAAGCCAATACAAACAAATTCTGTTACTCAATTTCTTAGTGTTTCCATCATTGTGTCACCCACTGTATTTCATTCAAGAATGGGGCAGATGAGAAACGCATGCAAAATTTTAGTTCAAAAACTTGAAATTATGAGACTACTTCTGTGTGGAATGGCTTCTACTTTGCCCAGCTCAGTGACTCTTTCAGTTTCAAGAAAGACTCAGCTTCATTCAGCTAATTACAAATTAATTTTGTTAAAGATTGTAATCTTATGTAATATTACCTACTTTTGTTAATTCTAGTACACTTACTGTAACCCAGGATAGCTCAATTGTTATAGCAGGAACAAAAGTTTTTTCGCTATTTCACAGTGTCCAGACTGACTCTGGGGCTCACACAGCCTCTTATCCAATGGGTACTGGGGGCCATTTCCTCGCGGGTTAAGGGGCCGGGGCATTAAGCTTACAAATCAACTCCATTTAGTACCGAGGTCAAGAATGACAGAGCTATACCTCTGTTCCCCATACATCGCCATATCATGTCATCTTAATTAGGCACAGAGACAACTTTAACTTATCTTACATTACCTAATACATTTACCAACAACACTAAAATTTTATCAGGGTGTCATAAGCACATGAACCTTTATGCAACAAATACCGTATTTACGCATGTATAGGCCGCGTGCGTGTATAGGCCGCAGCACAATTTTCAGACAGAAATTATAGAAAAAATAATTTTCTTGGAATATTATTTCGGGAGTAGAAATTATTCCGAAATTTGGCAACGTTTAACATTCCTAAGTTCGCAAACAGAGAAAATAACGGTACCGCTCGGAACAAAGGCATTGCGGGGGAGAGTTATAACCTTTTCTCCTTTACTTGACTTGCCTGGTTAGTTCTGAGTGAAACATGGGTCGAGTAAGAGCAGGTTATACGTCTAAATTTAAACTTCAAGTGGTGCGTTACGCTCAAGAACACGGAAATCGAGCAGCAGGGAGAAAATTCGATGTTGACGAAAAAAATGTGCGAAGATGGATACTAACGAAAGATGCCCTTGAAAAAACGCCACAAAATCGACAATCTTTCCGCGGAAAGAAAGCTAA